>NW_025919788.1:0-38092 GCF_907164915.1 Impatiens glandulifera | reverse complement strand
AACTCTGCTTTCATATCACAAATTGAGCCGAAAAAGGTGGATGAAGCACTGTCAGATCCAGATTGGATCTTGGCAATGCAAGAGGAATCAAACGAGTTTGAGAGAAATAAAGTCTGGTACCTAGTTCCTAGACCGAAAAACAAACCGGTTATAGGCACACGATGGGTATTCAGAAATAAACTCAATGAAGACGGTTTAGTTACGAGGAACAAAGCCCGGTTAGTGGCTCAAGGCTATAAGCAGGAAGAAGGCATTGATTTTGAAGAATCATTCGCCCCTGTAGCCAGACTTGAGGCCATCAGAATATTTTTAGCATATGCAGCTTTCAAAAAGTTCAAAGTTTATCAAATGGATGTAAAAAGCGCTTTTCTAAACGGTAAAGTAAATGAAGAGGTGTATGTTAATCAACCTCCAGGTTTTAAAAATCCAGAACATGAAAATCACGTTTACCGGCTGAATAAGGCCCTTTACGGTTTGAAACAAGCTCCAAGAGCTTGGTATGACACTTTGACTCAATTTCTATTTGATCACAAATTTACGATCGGTTCAGTGGACAAAACCCTCTTTAAATTTGAAAGAAAGGAGCAAATTTTACTTGTTCAAATTTATGTTGATGATATCATATTCGGGTCAACCGATCCAAAGTTATGTGACAAATTTTCGAAAATGATGACTGATAGATTTCAAATGAGTATGATGGGGGAAATGAGCTTCTTTCTAGGACTTCAGGTTAAGCAGATGGAAGCCGGAATTTTTATAAGTCAACCGAAGTATACAGCCGAACTGCTGAAGAGATTTAGGATGGATACATGTGCCGAAGCGGCTACGCCAATGAGTCCTTCCGTGAAGCTGGACAAAGATGATGATGGTCAAGCCGTTGACATCACAACATATCGAGGAATGATCGGATCGTTATTATATCTCACAGCAAGCCGACCTGATATCTTGTTTGCGGTTGGAGTGTGCGGAAGATTCCAAGCAAATCCAAAGCAATCTCATTATACGGCGGCTAAGAGAATCTTGAAATATCTGAAGGGAACTCAAGAAGTGGGACTCTGGTATCCAAAAGACTCGAGTTTCAATCTAATAAGCTACTCAGATGCCGATTACGCGGGTTGCAAAATCGACAGAAAGAGTACAAGTGGAACATGTCAGTTTCTGGGTGACCGGTTAGTCACCTGGAGCAGCAAGAAACAAACGTCCGTTGCAACGTCAACCGCAGAGGCGGAGTACTTAGCGGCTGGAAGCTGCTGTGCACAACTCCTCTGGATCCAACAGCAACTCAGGGACTTCGGAATAGAAGCAAAGGAGTCTCCAATATTTTGTGACAACACCAGCGCCATAGCAATCACATACAACCCGGTGCTGCACTCAAGAACAAAGCATATTGACATCCGACATCATTTCATCCGGGAGCATGTTCAGGAGAAACACATCCGGCTGGAATATGTGTCGACCGAGCAACAAGTAGCGGACATCTTCACGAAACCGCTACAGGAAGCTAAGTTCTCACATTTTCGAAATATCTTGGGTCTTACTAATTTAAATCAATTGATATAATCAAAATGCATGCATATATATATAAAACCGGGATATGTGTTCAGGGAGAAGCTAAAGTTTCTCAAACCATATTCAAATAGGCCATTAATAAATCAAACATGCTAACCGGGAGGAAGTCTCCAGTTATGCCTGATTACTTCATTATTTCAAATCAAATGTATGTTTACTAAACGGTTGAAATAACCAGGTTGAAGTGGATAAAACAAATCCAAAGTTGAATAACTGTTGATATTTATCAACCTTTCTTCATAAACGGAAATATCCTACTAAAACCGGTCTTGGAAAACCGCTCAGTACATATGCACTTTAGTCTGATGAGATGAACTTTTCCGGTTAACCTGAGATGACAGACTGAGTTTTCGTGCATGTTTTGAAAAATGAAGCCTGTGATTAATTAAAAACAAGTCTACCACAATCAAGATGACGACATGTGTCCATCATCAAGAGAGGGAGACTTACATCTTGTCAAATAGATATTTGTCATCATTGCTATCTTAGTAATTATTAGATTTACCTTGGAAATAACCATTAGTTACTTCAACAAGTTAAGTCTATTTAATAGCTGATGACATCATCAGGCATGCTTAACTTCATTAAAGACCAAGCCGAATCTCCGGGCTATATAAACCATGCTTAATCCTTGTCAAAACATCACAAGTTCACTATTCACAAGCATAATTCTTGAGATAAACTCCCCTTTCTCTCTCAAAAACAAACATGAACTCCAACCCTCTAGCCAAGAAAATCCTATTGGCAGATTTTGAATCAATTTACCAATATGAGGATCATGAAGTCAGGGAAATGTTCTTAGCCATTGAAAGGAGTGGGCTAAGAAGCTTTCTTGAGAACAGGTTCATCATCGACTACCTTGTAGTCGAAGAACTGTTCGAAACCGTGAAAGAAGTGCATCGAGATATACTCGTCGCACAGGTTTACGGTCAAAAATTCCTTTTCAGCGAGACGGATTTCGCTGTCTACTGCGGTTTACCCAATGAAGGGGTAACCGACCTAACCTATTCTCCGGTGACAATGGAAGAGATGTGTCGCCGGTTCTCTGGATCTGACATCCCGGTTAAACCCTGGGGTGCTAAGAGTCAACTTTCTCACAAGTACCAGATTCTCTGCGAGATTCTGGGAAAATCTGTCTTGTGTAGAGAGAAAAGTTACTATTACACTCAAAGGGTCTTCGAGATGATGATCGCTGTAACGGTTGGGACACCGGTTAACTGGTCCTGGATCATCTTCAGAAACCTGAAGAAGATGATTCTCTCCAACAAAACCGGATACGCTCCTCAGCTGAGCGGCTTCTGCGCAAGTCTGGAGATTCACACCGGAGCCTTCGTCACTCTGCACCCAAGGCACGTGCTCACCAAAGAACGAGTACAAGAGATGATCGACCGGTGGGAAGCGGTTAAAGCTAGAAGAATTCAAGCGGCTGAGGCTTCAAATGCTCAAGCGGTTGAGTCATCAAATGTCTAAACCTGTCTTTCTTCTCTTCTTTTATCTTTTCCTTACAAAACCGGTATTTTTGCTGTACTACCGGTTTTTGTACTCCACTTAATGAAAAAGATTTCTTTCCTTTTCAAGTCAAAATCTACAATATTCATTGCGTCGTATCAAAATAAATCATTACATTCTTGGAAAGATAAACTTCAAAGCATGCCTGACTTGATTTGACAAGACTTGCTTTTATTCTCTTGAAAAATCACAAAATCATTAATGACTAAGCAAAAACGGCTAGATTTTCAAATCCTTGCATTAAATGCTCTCATTCATTCCAGGCTATAAAAAGGGGTTCAACTTCTATTTTTCAAATCACGCCTTCAAGCATTCCTCTCTCTAAAAATTCAAAAGCTCAAGAACTCTCCTAAGCCTTCTTCACTCTCCATCATCATGTCTGCTGAGATTAGAAACACCCTGATCATCGACTTTGAGGACATCAAACACAGTTCTTACTATGAATGCATCTTTCAGCATATCATAGCTTCTGGCCTGCAAGGCTTCCTCAAGGGTTCGGACCTCATCCTCGTAGATGAGGTGTGCGAATTTTTCAACAATGGTCACGTTCTGGATGATGGCAGCATTCGCACCATCATCGACGGTCAGTTCCTCCAGTTTTCTGAGGAGGAATTTGCCACATTCTTTCACCTTCCAACGGAAGGTTTCTCTGATTTTCCGACACCGCATCTACCGGCTAAGGAAATCTTTTTCAAGATCTTCTCCTCTTCCTACGCTCCTGTTAAGGATTTTGGGAAGAAAGAAGACCTCGCTCCCCATTACCAAGTCTTTCAAGACTTGGTCCAACGGTCTATCATAGGCCGAATGCCTAACCAGAACTACAGCCGGGAGGCATTCGATATTATGATAGCCATCATTCGCGAAACCGACATCAACTGGTCCACCTATCTCTTCAATAAGCTGAAGCAGCTTATGACCGGAAAAAGAGGAAGGATCAGTTATGCTCCTCAGATCACCCGGTTTCTCATGTCCAAACGTCGTAACCTTGGAAAAGGTGTTCCGGTTGGATCTTTCAACACCATCACTATAGACATGATCTATAAGTGTATGTGTAGGATTGAGGAACGGTCTCCTCAGAACACCATCGACAGGTGGTATCAAAGGAGATTGGAAGGAGGGTGGTTCACTGAATAAATCTCTTTCTCTTATTTTCTTTCCGGTTTCTAGTCATTTTGTTGTACGACCAGAACCGCTCATATGTTAAACATTTCCTTTTATGAATGAATTTTTCAATTCTTAATGAGTCTCCGGTCCTCTCATTCAAAATATTCCTTTCCGATTTTTTTAAACTCAAAATTAAAGTTAACTTAACAATCTCCGGTTAACAAAACTTAAAGAAGAAACCGCAACTTCGAGCAAAAATAAAAAATTTGAAAAATCTTAACCGCCCATGGTTTTTACCTCTCAAATTTACCGCCCATCGAATTTCCGCCTTTACCGCCGAAAGTTACGGCAGTAACTTTTGGAGGGAAAGTTGGCGCCAAAACATTGAGTTGACGGTTCATCTTCAAAACTGCTTGAAACCGCCATCTATATAAACTCAAATCAGCCCACTCAACACACGTGCTTTCTCTCTCTAAAATTTCCAGAACTTCAAAAGATCTCTTCTCTCCGATAATCATCAATCTTCATCCTCTTCTCTCAAAAGCTATCATGGATCTAGGCAAAGCTCCGTTTCAATGGATGTTGCAGGTTGACTTCGCAGACATTGACGAGCACGCTGACGACAAGAACAAGGCTGTTATTCAACTTCTTCGAGAATCTGGGTTGGAGAAGTTCCTTTCTGGTCCGTTCACCATCTATCCGGCGGCGGTGACGGAATTCTTAGCGACAGCGACACTGTTGAAGAGAAAGATCTCGGCTACTGTTAACGGGAAGGTCGTCCTTATAACTGAAGAAATCTTTGCCGAAGCTCTTGGTCTACCCAACACAGGTTCAGACCTAAAGTTCGACCTAACCGAAGCAGAGTCAAATGCTGCCCGTTTGGTTGTATCCTTTTCAGGTCAGGATCTGGTGATCCACAGCAGCCGAAAAATCAAACTAAAACCGGAATACAGATGGTTGGTGACCGTCATCGCCAAATCGCTCCAAGGAAAGGGAGGTAACTTCGATAACCTCACAAAGTTTAAGCTCAGAATGCTGTTAGCAATTGTTCGCAGCGACAAGGTGGACTGGGGATACGTTTTATACGAAGAGTTCTGTCAAATGGTGATCAAGAAAGACGGCCGGGTGCAGGCATATGCTATGCAAATCGTCAAGATTCTTGAGTTCCTTAATGTGGAACTAGGTGAAGGCATACCGCTTCCGATTTCCAACATTCTTGACTCTGAGTCAGTGGCAGAAAAACCGGAGAAAACGATCAAACCTAAAACCTCAAAAACAAAATCATCTAAGGGAGCCAGTTCATCGGTTCCAGTTGAAGAAGAAACAAGACAAAGGAAACCGTCAAGAAAAGCGGTTGAGGCAGAAGCTCCACCAGAACCGAAAAGGAGGAAGAAGGTATCAGCAAAGAAAAGCTCAAGGAAACCGGCGGACTCCGAGAAAACGCTCTCCTCGGACAATCCACCGGAAAGAACCGCAGATGTTTTTCAGCCCATCCCAATCAACACCGTTGTCCCAACTGCCATCCCATCCGATTCTCCAAAGCAAACCGAATCTTCGGGGAGCAAGGAGAACAAGTCAACTTCGAGGGAGGAGGCAGAGGAAAATGTTCAATCTGCAATCTCCAAGTCACCAAGTAAGCAAGTCGAAGAGGTATTAGCCGATGTGGGCTTGAACGCCTCAGAGGCAATTCAGAATGTGGTCCAGGAGATCACAAGAGAAACCGAAGAGGATGATGTCTCTAGTCGTCGAAAGCCAGACAATCAGGATGAAATACCTGATCCAACAGAAGTTCAACCGGTCGATGAGACGACCAAACTAACAGAAACCGCATCTCCAGCTCCAGAGGAAAACATTGAAGAACGGGAACCTTCCGGTTTCGCAGTAGGCAAAACAGCTCCAGAAGGTCCATCTCAGGTAGACAAAGGCAAAGGGATTCTTCTTGAAGAAACAACTGAAACCGGAACGGGCACATTGCAAATCGATCCTCAGACTGAAGCCACAACCGGAGAAGAATATCCATACACCTTAGAGCAAGAAAATGAGCTGTTTGATGAATTCATTCAAGACATGAACAAAGGCGCAAGTGAAGCGCTAGCTCCATATCTCCGGTGGGTGAAGCTCCGATGCGAGACCAAATTATCTGACATGCGTCCAGGTTTTAGTGGAAACAGGCAGTGGGACGCACTTGTCAAGCTAGAAGAGATGGCACTCGAGTTAGCCAACACCAATCTAATCCAACCGGCGTTTTCCAAAGCTCCGGTAATCCTTGAAAACGTTCGGTTACAGGCAGTTGAGAATGCCTTTCAAGAAATCCAAGGAAAGAATCTAGAACCGATTGAAATGAAGATGGCCGAAAGATTTATTGGGGTACGAGAAAAGCTCGTGCGTAATTTCGATCGTCTTGACAATAAATGGTGGGATACTTGCCAACGTCAATTCAACAATCCTGAGTTATTTCAGAGTAAGCCTTTCTTTATAACTGGTGAAACATCCGGCACCTCTGAAAACTTGGAACAAGAAGCCTATCAACAGGCTAAAGCTCTGAACATCGACCAAATCAAACAAGTAGTGGTGGAAACAGCTGATTCATGCCTTGGAAATTTTAAAGCAGTAACTGACGAAAGAATCTCAGTGGCTGAAGATAAAATGGTAAGCTCTCTACAAACCATGATGGATACAACTATGCAATCAACAGTTCAAGCCATGATTTCCGAGTCCGTCAAAGCCGCAACCGCCCCACTTTTAGACATGCTGCAAGCAATGGCAATTCAAATCGGGGAAATGTCCAAGGTTCAAGTCGGCTCAACCCAAACTCAAATCGAAAAGGATGCTGAAACCGCACGGAAATTACAAGAAGAAGAGATTGAAAGAGAACGGCTACAGAAGGAACTTGAAGATAAAGACCATGAGCTTTCCCAACAATGCAATGAAGAGGAGCAGGCTAACGCTCAGGAACCAGTACAGGGTCAATCATCTCACTCCATGAGTACAAGGAACAAGAACAAGAAGAAACGAAGTGCCATTAAAAACGTGATGAAGCGGGCAGAATTGAAAACAGCCGAACCGGTTGCGTTAAATGCGGAACCGCTTGATGAGGAAGAAGAAGAAGATCCGGAGGAACTCAACAGACGAAAAAGAAGGACAACCGGGGAATTTGCAGCAACTCCAAGCCTCAGACCTCTGACTGTTCCACCTCCTCCACCGCCAAGACCAGTCTGCGCCAACTTCAACCTTAAGAAACAGGTCACCGGTCATTCAAGTGTGTGGGCCGGTGTGCTGATCGATGCCGACAGACGTGCTAAAGAACACAGAGCCCGGTAAGAAGAAGCAAGAAGACGGTTGGAGAAAGAACTGGAAAAAGAGCAAGACAAGGGGGGATCATCCAAGCCCTAAACTTTATTATTATAACTATTTTTGAACAATTATGCTTTACTGTGTTTCAGAACTCGGTTACTCTGATATCTCTTAGGTTTTTCAAACATATTTTCGACGCTTTTCAAACATATTCTCTTACAAATCTTACTTGTTTTATACACTTATCAAAAATCAAATTCATGTTTTTCAAACACGTTTCTCTCAAAGCAATTGAACTCATATTCTTAAAACCGGCCATACATTACAATTTTTGAATATTTATTCTAAATAATCAAAAAGGGAGAAATTGATAGAAAAATTAAGTAAGTTAATTTTCTTAAAACCGGCCATACATTACAATTTTTGAATATTTATTCTAAATAATGAAAAAGGGAGAAATTGATAGAAAAATTAAGTAGATTAATTTTGGAACCGGCCAGACAAACTAAACAGAAGTTAAATGTTATGTGCAGGTACTTAACAAACTGGAACCGGTTGAGGCATCAAACACCGGTTGCTACTATTTCAAAGAAACCGGCTTCAAGAGATCAAGTTAAAGGATCACAGGAACCGGCTTCACCTTCCCAAAGCGACCGGTTAACGAAGGACAAAAGATTACACACCAACCGGATCATAATGCACAACACACAGAAACCGGAAAGTACAGATCAAAAGTCAGAAGATTCAAATCTCAAGAGTGACGTACCATGACGGAAGAAACGTGTCTCGAAAGAATAAAAGAAGATCGGATCCGATCAGAAGCATGGGAGGAAAGCAATGATGCCTTGGTGATCCGATGCTGACGACCGGAAGCGGATGTTCAACACGTGTATCAATCTAAAAACCGGCTGTGTCATCATCTGTTCAGAGTCACCTACATGAATGCCAGGTGTTGAGGAAGTTGAAGCGTGCAAGCAATCTTCCTGCAAACAGGCGTGATGACGATCAACCAATCCAGAAGAGAGAGAAGAAAGTAGCTGTTAGCTACCTTCAGCTATAAAAGGAAGACGGATCGTCTTCATTAAATGCCAGTTCTGCAAGTGACGGATTACGAAAAACAAAGTATCAAAGCATTAAATTCTAGAGAGATAAACAGTGTTATATTCCAAAACCGGTTTGCCTAAAACCGGAAGTTCTTTGTGTGTGATTGTGTTGAGTTGTTATATTACATCAAAGTGTGAGTTTTTGGTGTAACTGGCGAGTAGCGAAGTTGGGCTCGACCGGAAGTGTGATTGTAACTCTAAAGAGTTAGTGGAGATCCTTCTCATAACCTGAGAAGAAGGGGTGACGTAGGAGGGTTTGCTCCGAACATCCATAAACAAATTCCTTTGTCTTGTGTTCTTTCATTTGCTTTCATCTCCTGTTCTTTCTAAACATAAACCGCAAAACCAATCATTCTCCTAAAACCGGTCACTCACCTCCATTAAACCGACTCCCTCTTAAACATCATCTAAAGTCGCAAACGTTGCTTCAATCTGAAACAGACATTTCCGCCCTTGAACCCGGTTCAAGAGTCTGTGACAGGTTGTGCAGTGCTGAGAACGGTTTTAGTCTCTAACCGGACTATCACCAAGTTGTGTGTGTTGTAAGCGGCCCACCCTTCCAGAAACCGGAAACACCCCGGTCCTCCAAGAGCGTCCCCGATCCTAACATATATATTTAGATTAGTTAGTTTAAAAGTTGAACTTGTATTGTTAAAATGTCATTCGTTAATCAAATTTTGGGTTAAATTTAAAATATAAAGTGTTATTAGCCTAGTTGGTTAAAAGGTTGTACTTGTTTTGTTAGGTTGCAAGTTCGAACTGTACCTATAACATTTTTATTTTTATTTTTAACCGTTTTAAGGTTATGGGCGGGTCAACCCACAATCCGACCCAAGTATCCATTTACTCTCACATATATTCAATTAACCACAGCTCTCGACCCAGCAATCCGGACACTTTAAAAATTAAGCATCATTATATATATTTAGATTAAGTATGTAAAAATTTGAACTTATATTGTTAAAATGTCACGCGTTTAACAAACTTTGGGTTGAATTTAAAATATAAAGTGTTATTAGCCTAGTTGGTTAAAAGGTTGTACTTGTTTTGTTAGGTTATAAGTTCTAACCATACCTATAGCATTTTTAATTTTATTTTAAGCATTTTAAGTTTATGAGCGGGACAACCCACAATCCGACCTAAGTATCCATTTAATCTCACATATATCCAAATTAACCACAGTTCTCGACCCGGCAATCCGGACACTTTAAAAATTAGGCATCATTATATATATATTTAGATTAGTTAGTTAAAAAGTTGAACTAGTATTGTTAAAATGTCATTCGTTAATCAAATTTTGGGTTGAATTTAAAATATAAAGTGTTATTAGCCTAGTTGGTTAAAAGGTTGTACTTGTTTTTTTAGGTTGCAAGTTTGAACCATACCTATAACATTTTTATTTTTATTTTTAACCGTTTTAAGTATATGGGCGGGTCAACCCACAATCCGACCCAAGTATCCATTTACTCTCACATATATCCAAATTAACCACACCTCTCGACACGGCAATCCGGACACTTTAAAAATTAAGCATCATTATATATACATAGATTAGTTAGTTAAAAAGTTGAACTTATATTGTTAAAATATCACGCGTTTATCAAATTTTGGGTTGAATTTAAAATATAAAGTGTTATTAGCCTAGGATGTTAAAAGGTTGTACTTGTTTTGTTAGGTTGCAAGTTTGAACCATACCTATAACATTTTTATTTTTATTTTTAACCGTTTTAAGTATATGGGCGGGTCAACCCACAATCCGACCCAAGTATCCATTTACTCTCACATATATCCAAATTAACCACAGCTCTCGACACGGCAATCCGGACACTTTAAAAATTAAGCATCATTATATATACATAGATTAGTTAGTTAAAAAGTTGAACTTATATTGTTAAAATATCACGCGTTTATCAAATTTTGGGTTGAATTTAAAATATAAAGTGTTATTAGCCTAGTTGGTTAAAAGATTGTACTTGTTTTGTTAGGTTGCAAGTTCGAACCATACCTATAACATTTTTAATTTTATTTTTAACCGTTTTAAGTTTATGGGTGGGTCAACCCATAATCCGACCCAAGTATCCATTTACTCTCACATATATCTAAATTAACCACAGCTCTCAACACGGCAATTCGGACACTTTAAAAATTAAGCATCATTATATATATATTTAGATTAGTTAGTTAAAAAGTTGAACTTATATTGTTAAAATGTCACGCGTTTATCAAAATTTTGGTTGAATTTAAAATATAAATTGTTATTAGCCTTGTTGGTTAGAAGGTTGTACTTGTTTTGTTAGGTTGTAAGTTCGAACTATACCTATAGCATTTTTAATTTTATTTTAACTCTTTTAAGTTTATGGAAGAGTCAATCCACAATCCGACCTAAGTATCCATTTACTCTCACATATATTCAAATTAACCACAGCTGTCGACCCGGCAATCCGGATACTTTAAAAATTAAGCATCATTATATATATATTTAGATTAGTTAGTTAAAAAGTTGAACTTGTATTGTCAAAATGTAATTCGTTAATTAAATTTTGGGTTGAATTTAAAATATAAAGTGTTATTAGCCTAGTTGGTTAAAAGGTTGTACTTGTTTTGTTAGGTTGCAATTTCAAACCATACCTATAACATTTTTATTTTTATTTTTAACCGTTTTAAGTTTATGGGCGGGTCAACCCAAAATCCGACCCAAGTATCCATTTACTCTCACATATATCCAATTAACCACAGCTCTCGACCCAGCAATCCGGATACTTTAAAAATTAAGCATCATTATATATATATTTAGATTAGGTAGTTAAAAAGTTGAACTTATATTGTTAAAATGTCACGCGTTTATCAAAATTTGCGTTGAATTTAAAATATAAAGTGTTATTAGCCTAGTTGGTTAAAATGTTGTACTTGTTTTGTTAGGTTGCGGACAATCGCTATACATGTCAAGACTCTTATAGGGAGGCGTGTCACAGAATGTTTTCAAATTTACCGACCACTAGATTGACATAGTTAGGGATGAAGTATTTCAAACGTATGACAATAGATTTCCTAAGTAATTGATGTCAAAGCTAAATTAGTAGATTTAAAGATAATCGTCAAAGAAGAGACTCTGGTTTCATGGAGTTTCTTAGATTGACATAGTAAACAATAAAGAGTTGTAGAGAAGTACAGTAGATATTATGAGGGGTGATGTCATAATTTCAAGTGTTGAAAAGTTGACTTGACTTAACATGAATTGGTCTGTCTTGACATTGACCAAAAAAGTAATGCTAAAAAATTTACTTGTTTGAATTTGATAATTGTCTTTGTGAAAAAAAATAATTCTTAAAAATTAAAATTTTATTTCTTTCAATTTTCAAATTATGTGAATATTTATAATAATTTTAAAATAAAGATAAAGAAAGGAAAATATTAAATAATTTATTTAAATAATAACAAAAAAATTCTAGGACCAAAACATACGATTTCATGTATTAGATGAGTTCCGAGCATTGCAACAATATCTTGATTACATCGAAGTATGTTTATAAAATATAAAGATAACTTCCATCAAATCTAAAAGACAAGGAAATGTTAGTGTTCTAGTTTATTCTTCCTATTAAAAATAATCAAACAAAATCGTGTCATAATTTTGCATTTAGGTAAATTTGTTGGAATATTTTTAGTACTCCTTTATTTTGACTATTTAAAAAATAAAGAAAAGAAGAGAAGAAAAATAAACCTAAAAAAACTCGGTCTATTCCCATTCTCCAAAAGTCATTAAAGCCCAATTTACTTCGAGCTTGTAACTTGTGAAGATTCAAGCATATTTTTGAGCAGTTATATAAAAATTAACATACCAATTTAGTCTAAGGTCAACTCTGTAACATTGACTATTGTTAATCTAGCTAGCGACAGCCTCTTTGCAAACACTCCACGACACCTCTCTACGAGAGTCTCGACATCGATCTATGATATGGTGATAGTCTTCAAAGTCACTCAAATTGGTGATGTACTTTTGTAAATCAGCTAATTCTTATTTAGCCAAAAAAGAAATTATGCAATATTAATTGACCTTAAATAGTCTGGCAGCTTTCGAATCACCAGTATCTTCTTAAGACTTTCTTCCTTTCCAGAGCCAAGTCTAGTAGACACATTTTCTAAAAAAACTCAAGGATGATTCAAGGTCGATGACCACCTCTTTGTTTGCTGAGGAAACTGGAACTGCTCTCAACATTTATTTGACTTTGCTTGCCATCCAAGGACTGAAAAGCAATAACCTGGATTCTTCCAGCCTGAATAATTAATATCATGTAATCCAGAACTGAATGCTAAAATCTTCTGGTCAATTCACTGTAACAAGAAAATATCAATCCAATGAAGCCAGAGTCTAGAAGCTGATACATTGTTTGAACATAATAATATTAACTGCAATATTATTAATAAAGTAACTTTCAATAATTTATATAATACTGATGTAAAGTTCATTAGTAAGTGTTGATAACTCAAAAGAATTTATTTCAAATTATACCTTCAACAGAAACGTCGTACAATATACACGGAAAATTAGTGAAACATTTTCAGCCATTTAAGTATCAAATTAACTATAGAAAAGGGAAAAAAAATCTCAAAAGAAAATATATCAGATTATTTACCTTAAACGTAAAAAGGATCGGTATATGCCATGGAATTTTCAACTTAAACTAACATTCAATTCACGCAGTGACCTTAACAAACAGATAAACAGGCTATTAACTATCAAATTTCTTCATTCAAAATAAATTAACAGTCAATAAGTTATATAATATTAAAAAAAGTATACGGTTCAATTAATACTAATTATGTTCATTTGACTATGTGATTCAATTCTTACATTATAAAATAAGATAAATATACAAATTCTATAATATGGTATCTTATAATGTGCCGATAACTAATTCCTAAAATTTGGAGATCTCACAGATATATCCATTTATGGAGAGGATTTATAGTTCATCTCAAGTTCTAATAATTTAAAACATAATAAGATAATAATACTTTTGATAAAGTAAGAAATTAAAATCACTTAGACATGATTAGTACCCATCAGTCTACTAGGTACAAATTTAGATAAACAATAAAATCATTCCATTTTGCTTAGCTATTGAAATAAATACTAAAAATATAAACATTATCTAGGGCCCAAAACTTACGATTTTATGTAGTAGGTGAGTTCTGTGCAACATCAATGTCTAGTGCGATTGGATCTTTATGGTATGTTTATAAATAATAAACTTCATCAAATCTAAAAGACAGAGAAATGTTAGTATTCTGATTATTCTACTTATTAAAGATAAGAAAAAATAATCAAAAGAAACTTTGTCATATTATTTAGGAAACCATCCATTAAAGACTGATTTCCTTGTGGTACATATCAGTTGAAGATTATCACCCATAAACATACATCGACATCTTATCAAAAAAACTCGTCGTTGACAACTCATTGTCTGAGAGTCGAGCAGCATCACCATCAAGATCTTGTCGCTCATTGATGCGACAAACAAACCAAACATACTACACAGAATCGTCGAACTTCCCATTTAAAACATAATAAGATAATAGTACTTTTGATAAAGTAAGAAAGTAAAATGAATTAGTTAGATTAGTACCCATAAGTCTAGCAATTAGAGATTTACATAAACGAACAAATATATTTAACAATTGTTCTACACGTACTCACATTCTATAATATGGTATCTTATAAGGTGACGACAACTAATCCTAAAATTTAAGGATCTTGTATTTATATCATTTTATGGAGAGGATTCATAGTTATCTCAAGTTCTAATAATTGAAAACATAATAAGATAATAATTCTTTTGATAAACAATAAAATCTTTCCATTTTGCTTACCTACTGAAATACCTACTAAAAATATAAACATACTCTAGGGCCCAAAACATACGATTTTATGTAATAGGTGAGTTATGTGCAACATCAATTTCTAGTGCGATAGAATCTTGATGGTAATGCTAGACTATCTGAGGGTGAGATGGTTAGGGCCCAAAACATACGATTTTATGTAGTAGGTGAGTTCTGTGCAACATCAATGTCTAGTGCGACGGAATCTTGATGGTAATGCTAGACTATCCGAGGGTGAGATGGGTGATGTTGAATTTTCTTCGAAAAAACATCAAAATTTGTTTATAAATGATAATCTTCATCAAATCTAATAGAACAAGAAATGCCAGTTTTCTAAATTATTTTATTTTCTTGTGTTACAGATTAGTTGAAGATTATCACCCATAAACAAACCCCGACGTCTTATCAAAGGAAACTCATCGTCGTCAACTCACTTTCTGAGAGTCGAGCATCATCACCATCAATATCTTGTCGCTCATTGATGCGACAAACAGACCAAACATATTACAAAGAATCGTCGAACTTCTCATTTTGTTTAGCTACTGAAATAACTACTGAAAATATAAACAAACTTTATAGCCCAAAAACATACGATTTTATGTAGTAGGTGAGTTCAGTGCAGCGTCAATGTCTAGTGCGACAGGATGTTGATGGTAATGCTAGACTATCAGAGAGTGAGATGGTGATGTCAAATTTTCTTCGAAAAGACATCAAAGTATGTTTATGAATGATAATCTTCATCCAATCTAATAGAACAAGAAATGCCTGTTTTCTAAATTATTTTTCTTTTCTTGTGTTACAGATCAGTTGAAGATTATCACCCATAAAAATACCCCGACGTCTTATCAAAAGAAACTCGTCGTCTACAGCTCACTGTCCGAGAGTCGAGCATCATCACCATCAAGATCTTGTCGCTCATTGATGCGACAAACAGACCAAACATATTACAAAAAATCGTCGACCTTCTCATTTTGTTTAGCTACTGAAATAACTACTGAAAATATAAACAAACTTTATAGCCCAAAATATACGATTTTATGTAGTAGGTGATTTCAGTGCAGCGTCAATGTCTAGTGCGACAGGATGTTGATGGTAATGCTAGACTATCAGAGGGTGAGATGGTGATGTCGAATTTTCTTCGAAAAGACATCAAAGTATGTTTATGAATGATAATCTTCATCAAATCTAATAGAACAAGAAATGCCAGTTTTCTAAATTATTCTCTTTTTCTTGTGTTACAGATCAGTTGAAGATTATCACCCATAAACATACCCCCGACGTCTTATCAAAGGACACTCGTCGTCGTCAACTCACTGTCTGAGAGTCGAGCATCATCACCATCAAGATCTTGTCGCTCATTGATGCGACAAACAGACCAAACATATTACAAAGAATCGTCGATCTTCTCATTTGTTTAGCTACTGAAATAACTACTGAAAATATAAACAAACTTTATAGCCCAAAACATAAGATTTTATGTAGTAAGTGAGTTCAGTGCAGCGTCAATGTCTAGTGCGACAGGATGTTGATGGTAATGCTAGACTATCAGAGGGTGAGATGGTGATGTCGAATTTCTTTCGATAAGACATGAGAGTATGTTTATAAATGAGAACCTTCATCAAATCTAAAAGACGAGGAAATGCCAGTTTTCTAGATTATTTTTTCTTTCGATCAGTTGAAGATTATCACCCATAAACATACCCTCATTTCTAATCAAAGGAAACTCGTCGTCGTCAACTCACTATCTGAGAGTCAAGCATCATCACCATCAAGATCTTGTCGCTTATTGATGCGACAAACAAACCAAACATACTACACAGAATCGTCGTACTTCCCATTTAAAACATAATAAGATAATAATAATTTTGATAAAGTAAGAAAGTAAAATGAATTAGACATGATTAGTACCCATCAGTCTATAACAAGTAGAGATTTACATAAACGACAAAATATTTAACAATTAGTTTACACGTAATCACATTCTATAATATGGTATCTAAGTATCTTATAAGGTGACAACATCTAATTCCTAAAATTTAGTATCTCATACTGATATCCATTTATGGAGAGGATTTATAGTTCATCTCAAGTTCTAATAATTTAAAACATAATAAGATAGTAATATTTTTGATATAGTAAGAAATTAAAATGATTTAAACATGAATAGTTTCCATCAGTCTCTAGCAAATACAGATTTAGATAAACGACAAAATATTTAACAAAAGTTTACACGTACCAACATGCAAAGGAAGGACAGTGATGTGTGGATGCGAATGATACCAGCCAATTACTCTGGTCATTCTTCCGTGCTATTCTGTTAATTGCACAAGATTAAAGATTGCATACATTTCCAAACTTCAAAAGTAACGTAACTTAACTGATTAAATGGCATTTCCAATTGATGGACTACTCTTAACTTACAAGATTTTAACCCCTTGTATTTTTTTCCTTCTTTCCTGTTTTCCAGTTTTATGTATATCAATGAATGTTTCAAAAAACGTAATTGCTTAAGAGCTTGTTTGATGTATTTTATTTGGATTTAATCCAAATAGACTACCATCAGATATAGGGAGAAACAAGAATGTATTGCAAACCTTAAAAGACAAATTTAAAACATTAAAAGGATACCTGTGCTTCAACAGAGGCAGCAGTCAACTGTTCAGGATTGGTCTCCACTCGATCCTTCTGTCGATCTGATCGTGGTAGTGTTGTGAAATTCCCACCTTTGGAGTGCTGAAATAGCCAAGATCATAAAATCAAGATTATTGTGAAAAGATAACCCAATGAATTAAGGAAATGAAATCACATTCTTTGGACATGGTTGATTCAAGGAAATGATATAATTGAAAAGAAAACACCCAAAGAAAGCAACTTTCATGATAAGAATCAGATCACCTGAATGTCACCAAGAAGAAGACCCGTGATCTCTTCTGTCTCAGTAGACAATGCGTGAGTAAGACATGTTAACCAAACTTCTTCGGACATTTTAACGTATGACAGAGACATGGTTAGATTCCGGGATTCACTTCTTCTTCTTCTTCTTCGTTCCCTATCTGCTTCTCTGTACTAGGTCGTACGCAAGAGAAGAAGATAGAAATCCAAGAATCCCACCGCTTAGATCTTCTCTCTCAGAACTGATGATACTTTTATATCCGCCGCCGTATTGCCTATGAATCATCATGATGTTTACCCTAACAGATAATCTCAGATATTGCCTATGAATCATCAATCTAAGCCGTCCATTTCTCTAGCTCAGATTATCGTAATCTCGTATTGGTTTGTCACAAATTTCAATGTAAAAATCATACATTTATGGGCCTGCAAATATTTAGATATGGGTTTAAACCATAAAATAAAATATTATTAAATTAATTAAGATTATTTCATGTATATCAAGAATGGAATGAAATAATATTAATTTAAAAAGAAAAAAATGTTCAAATAAAGATTAAGTTTCAAAATCTTGTTTTTCCAAATAGGTTTTTAGTTAGTTTATTTGTGTTCTTCAAAATATGAAATATTTGTATGTAATTCAATGTTTATTGATGTTTAATGTGCAATTTCTAACTCGTTTTGATCGTAAAATCTGTTATGATGATTTCTCATTATGGAGGTTTCATTATACATTTATGTTTACATTTTTTTTTTTGTTTGGAGTGATTATAAGCTTACATACGTAACCCTTATAAAAATTGCTCAAATAAATATATATGAAATATATTTTAAAATTTAAATATTTTACAAGATGGAGGTTTTCGTCCATAATACATGTTTGAATGCCATTTCAATACATTAAATAATTTTAAACACAAAAATAGATGACGACTTGACTCTCTAGTAACCTCACTACTTGGATTATCCATAGTCATAATGTTTAGAGCGATTTGATCCTTATTCCTTTTCGGGTGAGAGCTCGCAAAAATTTTATGGGATCGAGATGCATTTAAAGAGAACCCTTTTTGAATTCCAAGTGTTATAATATATTATTATATATTGGTAAGATATTATCACAATATTGATGGAAAATATATTCTTCAAAATCGAACAATTTCTCAACCAATTAAGTATAAGAGATGAACAAAATAGAAGGAAATTGAAACGACAATGCTAAAAAAATTTAGCATAGAAAAACCTCTCTTAAAATCGAGATTAAAAACCCACAAGATCTGAACATGAAACTTAACACAACTTAAATTTTAGTCTTTTTTTTCTTCACTATGAAAAAAAAAATGTATTAATTATATGCGTATGGAATACTTATTTCTCCCTGAGGTTATAAGATTGTAGGAGGAGTGACCATGGATGAAGAATAATAAATTCAATCAATACAGGTGAATTATAATGCTAAAAAAGTTGGAAAGATAAAAGAGATATTATTAACAATAATTTTAGTTTATATATATATATATATATATAGATAGATATATTAATTTAGAAAGTTAACACTACTCTATATTTCTTTAACTTAAATCATTTTTATTGAGAATCCAAAGGATGACATTTAATCTTTTAGATAAAAAATTTGTCATGTCTTTAACACTTAATTATACTTTTCTTATAATGATTTTTTCATTATCCTATTGTTCATATAAATTTTTTTTGATAAATTATTATTTCATTGAATCTAGTATATATCTAAGTTAGATGAGGATTGGAACAAATATATATAGACAGACACCAGCTTGCGTATGGCAACTATCATGAGGACATCCAACATTCGAACTCAATCATCGTCCATGTGATTTATAGTGATAGTCGAAAAACAGGTACATGCAAAATGGGAAAACACAAGTGATTGCCTTACTCGATAGGCAAGGTGTAGACTATGAAGCGAGTTCTTTTCATATGCTAATTAATTAAAAGGAACCAACAACATTTCCATATCGGGGAGATGATTAAATAATGGACCACTATATATGATCATGTCCTCTTCTTTTGACTAACTCGTGACAAACAATATTGACGTCAAGATATTAAGATTTTGTGCTAGATTGTATTAAAATAAATTTTATTTCCTTGAATTATTGTATCCATGTGAGTGACAAGGATTGCAACAAACATACTCGACAATAGCTTGCGTGTAGCAACAATCCTCGGGAAATCCTACTATGCCTCGTGTATACGAGCTAGATGATTAGATATCGGGGTTAAGTTGGGGTCTTGAATGTGAGTTGTCGGTCACTGATGTTAATATTTTTACCGCCACACCCTCTTATATATGTTGATAAATTAATTTACAACCCACAATACTAAATGTGACCGATATTGTTGCTTTATGTAAGCAGCTTGTTGATGAAACTGTTTTAAAGATATATAAATATATTGTTGCAGTATAGAGAAGACGATAAAGAAGTACAAGGAATACAGGAAGGATCAGAAGCATGATGAAACCAACAGACCCAACATGGATCACCGCCATATTCAGGTTTGAATCAGCGGCGCAATTCTTATCATTTCTCAGAACACTCCTTCCAAATTTTGATTATTGTTTTGATGATGATTATTGCGCGCAGCTTCTGAAAACTGAATCAGCACGAATGGCTGGAATGATCCAGTTTCTGGAATCCTGTCAACGGTAATTAATTAGCTAGAAGCCCTCGTGAACATATATAAAACATTATAAACTAAAATTTTCAAAGCATTAATTTTAGGAAACTTCTGGGACAAAGTATTGATTCATGTTCGCTTGAAGAACTGAAAGAATGGATGCCCAAGTGAACCGAAACTTACAGAACATTCGTACAAGAAAGGTATATATACATATATATATATTACAACCTAGCTAATTAAATTTCATTAAATCATGAAAAACTGATGATGATGATGATGATTGCTTCATATATGATAATGTAGGAACAGCTGTTCAAAGAGCAGGTAGAGCAGCTAAAGAAAAAGGTAATAAATATCATGCATGAATTAATTTTGGAAACTTTTGTTGTAAATATCATCATCATCATCATCATCCATTAATTAATTTATTAAATGTTACAAATTAAAGCAGGAGAGGGAATTGCTGGAAGAAAATGCAAGATTATGTCTAAAGGTAATGAATGCAGAATGATTAATTAATTAATTAACTACAAGTGAGAAATGCAGTTTTGTAATTTGGTTGGTTGTGTTAATGTTAACTAATAGTGTGGGGAGAAGCCATGGAAGAAAATAGAGAAGGAAGCAACAGCAAGTGATCATGACATGAGTAGCCAAACTTCAGAGGTCATGACTGAACTCTGCCTCCTCACTCGTGCCTCATCACCCTAAATATCATCATAATAATAATATTATAGACGATGGATTATCATAATTTCATAAATAAGTTGTTTTATGGCCGAATGTTTTTCATTTATTATAATAAGTAATTGCATGTACTGATTAACATTTTATCCATCACATGATTGGTCATAAATTATTGAACTATTTATATATATTAGAATCTTTAATCTATTTTTTATTTATTTATGTATGTTCCTTATCTTAATAATATTCTATGTCCATAAATCGTTATAAACTATAGTTAAAACATGTCCAGATATGCAGTGAAGATCGGTTAATGAAAACGTTTAATTCTGAATCTTTAATGACACTATCATTGGGGTTTAGATCTTTCAACTCTTTGTCAAGTTCTTGAGAATGAAAAAACATCTACCTTTTGTGTGATAGTTTAACACTATCATTGGGATTTAGGGCCTTTTATGGGTTGGGATCTATCTCTACACAAATATATGTTCATATTATAGATGTCTTAATAAACTTATTTTAAAAGAATATTTTAATTGGACTTAATTAACTTTATAATGATATTAACCAATATATAATTACTAACAAATAATATATATATATATATATATGAACACCCCTGAAAAAAAATTAGTTAAGAAGCCTAATGATAGCCATGAACTCATGGTAATTACCGGCGTTGATAGTAAGAAGAAATCGAGAGAAGTAACTTTGTATAATTAGCTCTGGAAGTACTCCCTCTCCCTCTCCAATATTAAAATATAATTTATTATTTTTTCTTTACTCTTGCTCTATTTTTTTACTTATTTTTTTATCGAAATATATATTAAGTCTTTAAAATATAATTTACTATTTTTTACTTTATTCTTGCTTTATTTTTTTTACTTTATTCTTGCTTTATTTTTTTTACTTATTTTTCATCTGAACATATATTAAGTTTTTTAATTTTTAATTTATATATACTTTTTTTTAATGAAGTTAATGTATATCATGGTGGAAAGTTTATTCAAATAATATATGGTAATTGAGATTTTTTTATGTATATAGGTTAAGATGATATTTAAAGATAAATAGTCTGAATAATTTTTTATTTTCATATAAATGATGATCTAAGTGGTAAATGATTTTATTTTTGTAAAAACTTTATATGTTTAAGACAAATAAAATAATTATTTATTACTTTTATTAAATATTTAGCCTACTTATTTATAAATTTAAAAGTGTTAAAGAGTTATTATTATTATTATTATTATTAGGAAGAGAACTAAATTTTGGTTGGTATATAAAGTTTATAAGTTTATTTAAAATGGTTAATTTAATTGAAATGTTGTCTAAGCAAATTTTTGTGTATAATTTATCGTTTTTTAATAATAATTCTATTATATTATATTCATATATTCTATAAATGAGTAAATTTTTTAAAAAAAACTTGTGAAAATTTCTTGAACTAAATGGGTTATTTATTTACTTTAACAATAAAGCAATTGAAAATTCTCAGTAAAATAAAAAGTGTCTTTCTTGTTTATTGTTGTACACTTTATATTAAATTGTATATAACTTAAAAAAAATAAATTATTTGAACATTATAATATAATAGTTTGTTATATATATATATCATTGTTCGACACTTTATATCATTTAAGCCCACCCCAAATTTAGTTTCCGGGTTCGTCCTATATATATATATATCCAAGAAGTTAACATTCATTTCATCCATATAACTCATGATGTACAATTATTATTCATTATAAATAGAAGAGGGTGCGATAGGGAGAAGAAATCTGGTTGCCTATAAATAAAGAAGAACCCTAAAGAAGAAATCCTTATCCATCTTTGAGTGTATGAGAGGAGAGACGAAGTTGAGGACTTCCATTTTGAGAAAAAAAAAAAAAACAGAAGAGTTAGTACCCAACTGTTTGTGGACTATCTTCTTCGTCCAACTCAAGCAAAAAAGTTTTTATTGTGGAAAATAAATTAATAAGTTAAAAAAAAGTGTTGTAACACAATTTAAAATCCACCAAACTCCAATTTAAACCTTACCCAATATATCTTCCCAAAACACAATGAAGTGAAATGAAATATATATGCTGCATTAATGAATTGGTTAATACGATTTGTTTGATTGATTAGGAATATTTGGTGCAAATTATATATTGTTCAAAATAGAAGAATGATAAGGTTGATAAATATATTAGGGTTCAAAATTAGTGATCTTCCGTCAACATATTTTGGTATGTCATTAAGTGCTAAATTGCGATCCATGTCGATTATCACTAAAATAGAATTTAAATTGTCTAGATATAAAAGTTTTAAAATAATCTCGAAAGGGAGTTGACTGATCCTTATTAAGAGTGTGTTGGCAGAACGCAAACAAGTATCACTGTCTGAACAAGATATTATGCACTGACAAATATGAATAGTTTCAATGTGGGGCATTGTTACAAGTTATTCGTTAAAATGATTTCATATAATTTTTATTAGGAAAAACTTTGAGAATCAAAGATTTCATATAATTTTGTTACAAGTATTACTGGAACTAGCATTTTTCCCGTGCATTTGCACGAGTATTAATATAAAAATCGTGAAAATAAATTACGTATAACATTTTTTATTTTATTTTTAACCGTTTTAAGTTTATAGGTGGGTCAACCCACAATCCGACCCAAGTATCCATTTACTCAACACCTATATAGATTAGTTAGTTAAAAAGTTGAACTTATATTAATATTAAAACGTCCCGCGTTTATCAAATTTAGTGTTGAATTTAAAAAATAAAGTCTTTGTAGCCTAGTTGGTTAAAGAGTTGTACTTGTTTTGTTAGGTTGCAAGTTCGAAACATACCTCTAGCATTTTTAATTTTATTTTTAACCGTTTTAAATTTAAAAATGGGTCAACCCACAATCCGACCCAAGTATCCAAATTAACCACAGCTCTCGACCCGCCAATCCGGACACTTTAAAAATTAAGCATCATTATATATATATATATATATAGATTAGTTAGTTAAAAAGTTCACTTATATTAATATTAAAACGTCATACGTTTATCAAATTTTGTGTTGAATTTAAAATATAAGGTCTTTATAGCCTAGTTGGTTAAAGAATTATATTTGTTTTTGTTAGGTTACAAGTTCGAAACATACCTCTAGCATTTTTAATTTTATTTTTAACCGTTTTAAATTTAAAAGCGGGTCAACCCACAATCCGACCCAAGTATCCAAATTAACCACAACTCTCGACCCGGCAATCCGGACACTTTAAAAATTAAGCGTCATTATATATATATATATATATAGATTAGTTAGTTAAAAAGTCGAACTTATATTAATATTAAAACGTCCCGCGTTTATCAAATTTGGTGTTGAATTTAAAATATAAAGTTTTTGTAGCCTAGTTGGTTAAAGAGTTATACTTGTTTTGTTAGGTTGCAAGTTTGAAACATATCTCTAGAATTTTTAATTTTATTTTTAACCGTTTTAAATTTAAAAGCGGGTCAACCCACAATCCAACCCAAATATCCAAATTAACCACAGTTCTCGACCCGGTAATCCGGACACTTTAAAAATTAAGCGTCATTATATATAGAGAGATTAGTTAGTTAAAAACTTGAACTTATATTAATATTAAAACGTCCTGCGTTTATCAAATTTGGTGTTGAATTTAAATTATAAAGTCTTTTTAGCCTAGTTGGTTAAAGAGTTATACTTATTTTGTTAGGTTGCAAGTTCGATTTTTAATTTTATTTTTAACCGTTTTAAATTTAAAAGCGGGTCAACCAACAATCCGACCCAAGTATCCAAATTAAGCACAGCTCTCGACCCGGTAATCCGGACACTTTAAAAATTAAGCATCATTATATATATATTAAGATTAGTTAGTTAAAAAGTTGAACTTGTATTGTTAAAATGTAATTCGTTAATCAAATTTTGGGTTGAATTTAAAATATAAAGTGTTATTAGCCTAGTTGGTTAAAAGGTTTTACTTGTTTTGTTAGGTTGAAAGTTCAAACCATACCTATAACATTTTTATTTTTATTTTTAACCGTTTTAAGTTTATGGGCGGGTCAACCCACAATCTGACCCAAGTATCCATTTACTCTCACATATATCCAATTAACCACAGCTCTCGACCCAGCAATCCGGATACTTTAAAAATTAAGCATCATTATATATATATTTAGATTAGGTAGTTAAAAAGTTGAACTTATATTGTTAAAATGTCACGTGTTTATCAAAATTTGGGTTGAATTTAAAATATAAAGTGTTATTAGCCTAGTTGGTTAAAAGGTTGTACTTGTTTTGTTAGGTTATAAGTTCTAACCATACCTATAGCATTTTTAATTTTATTTTAAGTATTTTAAGTTTATGAGCGGGTCAACCCACAATCCGACCTAAGTATCCATTTAATCTCACATATATCCAAATTAACCACAGCTCTCGACCCGGCAATCCGGACACTTTAAAAATTAAGCATCATTATATATATATAGATTAGTTAGTTAAAAAGTTGAACTTATATTGTTAAAATGTCACGCGTTTATCAAATTTTGGGTTGAATTTAAAATATAAAGTGTTATTAGCCTAGTTGGTTAAAAGGTTGTACTTGTTTTGTTAGGTTGTAAGTTCGAACCATACCTATAGCATTTTTAATCTTATTTTAACTGTTTATGGGCGGGTGAACCCACAATCTGACCCAAGTATCCATTTACTCTCACATATATCCAATTAACCACAGCTCTCGACCCAGCAATCCGGATACTTTAAAAATTAAGCATCATTATATATATTTAGATTAGGTAGTTAAAAAGTTGAACTTATATTGTTAAAATGTCACGCGTTTATCAAAATTTGGGTTGAATTTAAAATATAAAGTGTTATTAGCCTAGTTGGTTAAAAGGTTGTACTTGTTTTGTTAGGTTGTAAGTTCTAACCATACCTATAGCATTTTTAATTTTATTTTAAGTATTTTAAGTTTATGAGCGGGTCAACCCACAATCCGACCTAAGTATCCATTTAATCTCACATATATCCAAATTAACCACAACTCTCGACCCGGCAATCCGGACACTTTAAAAATTAAGCATCATTATATATATATTTAGATTAGTTAGTTAAAAAGTTGAACTTATATTGTTAAAATGTCACGCGTTTATCTAATTTTGGGTTGAATTTAATATATAAAGTATTATTAGCCTAGTTGGTTAGAAGGTTTTACTTTTTTTGTTAGGTTGTAAGTTCGAACCAAACCTATAGCATTTTTAATTTTATTTTAACTGTTTTATGTTTATGGACGAGTCAATCCACAATCCGACCTAAGTATCCATTACTCTCACATATATCCAAATTAACCACAGCTGTCGACCCGGCAATCCGGACACTTTAAAATTTAAGCATCATTATATATATATTTAGATTAGTTAGTTAAAAAGTTGAACTTGTATTGTTAAAATGTCATTCGTTAATCAAATTTTGGGTTAAATTTAAAATATAAAGTGTTATTAGCCTAGTTGGTTAAAAGGTTGTACTTGTTTTGTTAGGTTGCAAGTTCAAACTGTACCTATAACATTTTTATTTTTATTTTTAACCGTTTTAAGTTTATGGGCGGGTCAACCCACAATCCGACCCAAGTATCCATTTATTCTCACATATATTCAATTAACCACGGCTCTCGACCCAGCAATCCGACACTTTAAAAATTAAGCATCATTATATATATTTAGATTAAGTATGTAAAAAGTTGAACTTATATTGTTAAAATGTCACGCGTTTAATAAAATTTGGGTTGAATTTAAAATATAAAGTGTTATTAGCCTAGTTGGTTAAAAGGTTGTACTTGTTTTGTTAGGTTGTAAGTTCTAACCAACCATACCTATAGCATTTTTAATTTTATTTTAAGCATTTTAAGTTTATGAGCGGGACAACCCACAATCCGACCTAAGTATCCATTTAATCTCACATATATCCAAATTAACCACAGCTCTCGACCCGGCAATCCGGACACTTTAAAAATTAGGCATCATTATATATATATTTAGATTAGTTAGTTAAAAGTTGAACTAGTATTGTTAAAATGTCATTCGTTAATCAAATTTTGGGTTGAATTTAAAATATAAAGTGTTATTAGCCTAGTTGGTTAAAAGGTTGTACTTGTTTTGTTAGGTTGCAAGTTTGAACCATACCTATAACTTTTTTATTTTTATTTTTAACCGTTTTAAGTATATGGGCGGGTCAACCCACAATCCGACCCAAGTATCCATTTACTCTCACATATATCCAAATTAACCACAGCTCTCGACACGGCAATCCGGACACTTTATAAATTAAGCATCATTATATATACATAGATTAGTTAGTTAAAAAATTGAACTTATATTGTTAAAATATCACGCGTTTATTAAAATTTGGGTTGAATTTAAAATATAATTTGTTATTAGCCTAGTTGGTTAAAAGGTTGTACTTGTTTTGTTAGGTTGCAAGTTCGAACCATACCTATAACATTTTTAATTTTATTTTTAACCGTTTTAAGTTTATGGGTGGGTCAACCCACAATCCGACCCAAGTATCCATTTACTCTCACATATATCCAAATTAACCACAGCTCTCAAACCGGCAATCCGGACACTTTAAAAATTAAGCATCATTATATATATATATTTAGATTAGTTAGTTAAAAAGTTGAACTTATATTGTTAAAATGTCACGCGTTTATCAAAATTTTGGTTGAATTTAAAATATAAAGTGTTATTAGCCTTGTTGGTTAAAAGGTTGTACTTGTTTTGTTAGGTTGTAAATTTGAACCATACCTATAGCATTTTTAATCTTATTTTAACTCTTTTAAGTTTATGGAAGAGTCAATCCACAATCCGACCTAAGTATCCATTTACTCTCACATATATTCAAATTAACCACAGCTGTCGACCCGGCAATCCGGACACTTTAAAAATTAAGCATCATTATATATATATTTAGATTAGTTAGTTAAAAAGTTGAACTTGTATTGTTAAAATGTAATTCGTTAATCAAATTTTGGGTTGAATTTAAAATATAAAGTGTTATTAGCCTAGTTGGTTAAAAGGTTTAACTTGTTTTGTTAGGTTGAAAGTTCAAACCATACCTATAACATTTTTATTTTTATTTTTAACCGTTTTAAGTTTATAGGCGGGTCAACCCACAATCCGACCCAAGTATCAATTTACTCTCACATATATTCAATTAACCACAGCTCTCGACCAAGCAATCCGGACACTTTAAAAATTAAGCATCATTATATATATTTAGATTAGGTAGTTAAAAAGTTGAACTTATATTGTTAAAATGTCACGCGTTTATCAAAATTTGGGTTGAATTTAAAATATAAAGTGTTATTAGCCTAGTTGGTTAAAAGGTTGTACTTGTTTTGTTAGGTTGTAAGTTCTAACCATACCTATAGCATTTTTAATTTTATTTTAAGTATTTTAAGTTTATGAGCGGGTCAACCCACAATCCGACCTAAGTATCCATTTAATCTCACATATATCCAAATTAACCACAGCTCTCGACCCGGCAATCCGGACACTTTAAAAATTAAGCATCATTATATATATATTTAGATTAGTTAGTTAAAAAGTTGAACTTATATTGTTAAAATGTCACGCGTTTATCAAATTTTGGGTTGAATTTAATATATAAAGTGTTATTAGCCTAGTTGGTTAGAAGGTTTTACTTTTTTTGTTAGGTTGTAAGTTCGAACCAAACCTATAGCATTTTTAATTTTATTTTAACTGTTTTAAGTTTATGGACGAGTCAATCCACAATCCGACCTAAGTATCCATTACTCTCACATATATCCAAATTAACCACAGCTGTCGACCCGGCAATCCGGACACTTTAAAAATTAAGCATCATTATATATATATTTAGATTAGTTAGTTAAAAAGTTGAACTTGTATTGTTAAAATGTCATTCGTTAATCAAATTTTGGGTTGAATTTAAAATATAAAGTGTTATTAGTCTAGTTGGTTAGAAGGTTGTACTTGTTTTGTTAGGTTGTAAGTTTGAACCATACCTATAACATTTTTAATTTTATTTTTAACCGTTTTAAGTTTATGGGCAGGTCAACCCACAATCCGACCCAAGTATCCATTTACTCTCACATATATCCAAATTAACCACAGCTCTCGACACGACAATCCGGACACTTTAAAAATTAAGCATTATTATATATACATAGATTAGTTAGTTAAAAAGTTGAACTTATATTGTTAAAATTTCACGCGTTTATCAAATTTTGGGTTGAATTTAAAATATAAAATGTTATTAGCCTAGTTGGTTAAAAGGTTGTACTTGTTTTGTTAGGTTGTAAGTTCGAACCATACCTATAATATTTTTAATTTTATTTTTAACCGTTTTAAGTTTATGGGCGGGTCAACCCACAATCCGACCCAAGTATCCATTTACTCTCACATATATCCAAATTAACCACAGCTCTCGACCCGGCAATCCGGACACTTTAAAAATTAAGCATCATTATATATATATAGATTAGTTAGTTAAAAAGTTGAACTTATATTGTTAAAATGTCATGTGTTTATCAATTTTTGGGTTGAATTTAAAATATAAAGTGTTATTAGCCTAGTTGGTTAAAAGGTTGTACTTGTTTTGTTAGGTTGCAAGTTCAAACTATACCTATAACATTTTTATTTTTATTTTTAACCGTTTTAAGTTTATGGGCGGGTCAACCCACAATCCGACCCAAGTATCCATTTATTCTCACATATATTCAATTAACCACGGCTCTCGACCCAGCAATCCGACACTTTAAAAATTAAGCATCATTATATATATTTAGATTAAGTATGTAAAAAGTTGAACTTATATTGTTAAAATGTCACGCGTTTAATAAAATTTGGGTTGAATTTAAAATATAAAGTGTTATTAGCCTAGTTGGTTAAAAGGTTGTACTTGTTTTGTTAGGTTGTAAGTTCTAACCAACCATACCTATAGCATTTTTAATTTTATTTTAAGCATTTTAAGTTTATGAGCGGGACAACCCACAATCCGACCTAAGTATCCATTTAATCTCACATATATCCAAATTAACCACAGCTCTCGACCCGGCAATCCGGACACTTTAAAAATTAGGCATCATTATATATATATTTAGATTAGTTAGTTAAAAGTTGAACTAGTATTGTTAAAATGTCATTCGTTAATCAAATTTTGGGTTGAATTTAAAATATAAAGTGTTATTAGCCTAGTTGGTTAAAAGGTTGTACTTGTTTTGTTAGGTTGCAAGTTTGAACCATACCTATAACATTTTTATTTTTATTTTTAACCGTTTTAAGTATATGGGCGGGTCAACCCACAATCCGACCCAAGTATCCATTTACTCTCACATATATCCAAATTAACCACAGCTCTCGACACGGCAATCCGGACACTTTATAAATTAAGCATCATTATATATACATAGATTAGTTAGTTAAAAAATTGAACTTATATTGTTAAAATATCACGCGTTTATTAAAATTTGGGTTGAATTTAAAATATAAATTGTTATTAGCCTAGTTGGTTAAAAGGTTGTACTTGTTTTGTTAGGTTGCAAGTTTGAACCATACCTATAACATTTTTAATTTTATTTTTAACCGTTTTAAGTTTATGGGTGGGTCAACCCACAATCCGACCCAAGTATCCATTTACTCTCACATATATCCAAATTAACCACAGCTCTCAAACCGGCAATCCGGACACTTTAAAAATTAAGCATCATTATATATATATATATTTAGATTAGTTAGTTAAAAAGTTGAACTTATATTGTTAAAATGTCACGCGTTTATCAAAATTTTGGTTGAATTTAAAATATAAATTGTTATTAGCCTTGTTGGTTAGAAGGTTGTACTTGTTTTGTTAGGTTGTAAGTTCGAACTATACCTATAGCATTTTTAATTTTATTTTAACTCTTTTAAGTTTATGGAAGAGTCAATCCACAATCCGACCTAAGTATCCATTTACTCTCACATATATTCAAATTAAACACAGCTGTCGACCCGGCAATCCGGACACTTTAAAAATTAAGCATCATTATATATATATTTAGATTAGTTAGTTAAAAAGTTGAACTTGTATTGTTAAAATGTAATTCGTTAATTAAATTTTGGGTTGAATTTAAAATATAAAGTGTTATTAGCCTAGTTGGTTAAAAGGTTGTTCTTGTTTTGTTAGGTTGCAAGTTCAAACCATACCTATAACATTTTTATTTTTATTTTTAACCGTTTTAAGTTTATGGGCGGGTCAACCCAAAATCCGACCCAAGTATCCATTTACTCTCACATATATTCAATTAACCACAGCTCTCGACCCAGCAATCCGGATACTTTAAAAATTAAGCATCATTATATATATATTTAGATTAGGTAGTTAAAAAGTTGAACTTATATTGTTAAAATGTCACGCGTTTATCAAAATTTGGGTTGAATTTAAAATATAAAGTGTTATTAGCCTAGTTGGTTAAAAGGTTGTACTTGTTTTGTTAGGTTGTAAGTTCTAACCATACCTATAGCATTTTTAATTTTATTTTAAGTATTTTAAGTTTATGAGCGGGTGAACCCACAATCCGACCTAAGTATCCATTTAATCTCACATATATCCAAATTAACCACAGCTCTCGACCCGGCAATCCGGACACTTTAAAAATTAAGCATCATTATATATATATATTTAGATTAGTTAGTTAAAAAGTTGAACTTATATTGTTAAAATGTCACGCGTTTATCAAATTTTGGGTTGAATTTAATATATAAAGTGTTATTAGCCTAGTTGGTTAGAAGGTTGTACTTGTTTTGTTAGGTTGTAAGTTCGAACCAAACCTATAGCATTTTTAATTTTATTTTAACTGTTTTAAGTATATGGACGATTCAATCCACAATCCGACCTAAGTATCCATTAATCTCACATATATCCAAATTAACCACAGCTGTCGACCCGGCAATCCGGACACTTTAAAAATTAAGCATCATTATATATATATTTAGATTAGTTAGTTAAAAAGTTGAACTTGTATTGTTAAAATGTCATTCGTTAATCAATTTTTGGGTTAAATTTAAAATATTAATTGTTATTAGCCTACTTGGTTAGAAGGTTGTACTTGTTTTGTTAGGTTGTAAGTTTGAACCATACCTATAACATTTTTAATTTTATTTTTAACCGTTTTAAGTTTATGGGCAGGTCAACCCACAATCCGACCCAAGTATCCATTTACTCTCACATATATCCAAATTAACCACAGCTCTCGACACGACAATCCGGACACTTTAAAAATTAAGCATTATTATATATACATAGATTAGTTAGTTAAAAAGTTGAACTTATATTGTTAAAATTTCACGCGTTTATCAAATTTTGGGTTGAATTTAAAATATAAAATGTTATTAGCCTAGTTGGTTAAAAGGTTGTACTTGTTTTGTTAGGTTGTAAGTTCGAACCATACCTATAATATTTTTAATTTTATTTTTAACCGTTTTAAGTTTATGGGCGGGTCAACCCACAATCCGACCCAAGTATCCATTTACTCTCACATATATCCAAATTAACCACAGCTCTCGACCCGGCAATCCGGACACTTTAAAAATTAAGCATCATTATATATATATAGATTAGTTAGTTAAAAAGTTGAACTTATATTGTTAAAATGTCATGTGTTTATCAATTTTTGGGTTGAATTTAAAATATAAAGTGTTATTAGCCTAGTTGGTTAAAAGGTTGTACTTGTTTTGTTAGGTTGCAAGTTCAAACTGTACCTATAACATTTTTATTTTTATTTTTAACCGTTTTAAGTTTATGGGCGGGTCAACCCACAATCCGACCCAAGTATCCATTTATTCTCACATATATTCAATTAACCACGGCTCTCGACCCAGCAATCCGACACTTTGAAAATTAAGCATCATTATATATATTTAGATTAAGTATGTAAAAAGTTGAACTTATATTGTTAAAATGTCACGCGTTTAATAAAATTTGGGTTGAATTTAAAATATAAAGTGTTATTAGCCTAGTTGGTTAAAAGGTTGTACTTGTTTTGTTAGGTTGCAAGTTTGAACCATACCTATAACATTTTTATTTTTATTTTTAACCGTTTTAAGTATATGGGCGGGTCAACCCACAATCCGACCCAAGTATCCATTTACTCTCACATATATCCAAATTAACCACAGCTCTCGACACGGCAATCCGGACACTTTAAAAATTAAGCATCATTATATATATATAGATTAGTTAGTTAAAAAGTTGAACTTATATTGTTAAAATGTCATGTGTTTATCAATTTTTGGGTTGAATTTAAAATATAAAGTGTTATTAGCCTAGTTGGTTGAAAGGTTGTACTTGATTTGTTAGGTTGCAAGTTCAAACCATACCTATAGTATTTTTAATTTTATTTTTAACCGTTTTAAGTTTATGGACGAGTCAATCCACAATCCGACCTAAGTATTCATTTAATCTCACATATATCCAAATTAACCACAGTTATTGACCCCGCAATCCGGACACTTTAAAAATTAAGCATCATTATATATATATTTAGATTAGTTAGTTAAAAAGTTGAACTTATATTGTTAAAATGTCACGCGTTTATCAAATTTTGGGTTGAATTTAATATATAAAGTGTTATTAGCCTAGTTGGTTAGAAGGTTTTACTTTTTTTTGTTAGGTTTCAAGTTTGAACCATACCTATAATATTTTTAATTTTATTTTTAACCGTTATAAGTTTATGGGCGGGTTAACTCACAATCCGACCCAAGTATCCATTACTCTCACATATATCCAAATTAACCACAGCTGTCGACCCGGCAATCCGGACACTTTAAAAATTAAGTATCATTATATATATATATATTTAGATTAGTTAGTTAAAAATTTGAACTTGTATTATTAAAATGTAATTCGTTAATCAAATTTTGGGTTGAATTTAAAATATAAAGTGTTATTAGCCTAGTTGATTAGAAGGTTGTACTTGTTCTGTTAGGTTGCAAGTTCGAACCATACCTATAGCATTTTTAATTTTATTTTTAACCTTTTTAAGTTTATGGGCAGGTCAACCCACAATCCAACATAAGTATCCATTTACTCTGACATATATCCAAATTAACCACAGCTCTTGACACGGCAATCCGGACACTTTAAAAATTAGGCATCATTATATATATATTTAGATTAGTTAGTTAAAAATTTGAACTTATATTGTTAAAATTTCACGCGTTTATCAAATTTTGGGTTGAATTTAAAATATAAAGTGTTATTAGCCTAGTTGGTTAAAAGGTTGTACTTGTTTTGTTAGGTTGCAAGTTCGAACCATACCTATAACATTTTTAATTTTATTTTTAACCGTTTTAAGTTTATGGGCGGGTCAACCCACAATCCGACCCAAGTATCCATTTACTCTCACATATATCCAAATTAACCACAGCTCTCGACCCGGCAATCCGGACACTTTAAAAATTAAGTATCATTATATATATATAGATTAGTTAGTTAAAAAGTTGAACTTATATTGTTAAAATGTCATGTGTTTATCAATTTTTGGGTTGAATTTAAAATATAAAGTGTTATTAGCCTAGTTGGTTAAAAGGTTGTACTTGATTTGTTAGGTTGCAAGTTCAAACCATACCTATAGTATTTTTAATTTTATTTTTAACCGTTTTAAGTTTATGGACGAGTCAATCCACAATCCGACCTAAGTATTCATTTACTCTCACATATATCCAAATTAACCACAGTTATTGACCCCGCAATCCGGACACTTTAAAAATTAAGCATCATTATATATATATTTAGATTAAGTATGTAAAAAGTTGAACTTATATTGTTAAAATGTCACGCGTTTATCAAATTCTGGGTTGAATTATCAGGTTGCAAGTTCGAACCATACCTATAACATTTTTAATTTTATTTTTAACCGTTTTAAGTTTATGGGTGGGTCAACCCACAATCCGACCCAAGTATCATTTACTCTCACATATATCCAAATTAACCACAGTTCTCAACCCGGCAATCGGACACTTTAAAAATTAAGCATCATTATATATATATTTATATTAGTTAGTTAAAAAGTTGAACTTATATTGTTAAAATGTCACGCGTTTATCAAATATTTGGTTGAATTTAAAATATAAATTCTTATTAGCCTAGTTGGTTAGAAGGTTGTACTTGTTTTGTTAGGTTATAAGTTCGAACTATACCTACAACATTTTTAATTTTATTTTAACTCTTTTAAGTTTATGGAAGAGTCAATCCACAATCCGACCTAAGTATCCATTTACTCTCACATATATTCAAATTAACCACAGCTGTCGACCCGGCAATCCGGACACTTTAAAAATTAAGTATCATTATATATATATATTTAGATTAGTTACTTAAAAAGTTGAACTTGTATTATTAAAATGTAATTCGTTAATCAAATTTTGGGTTGAATTTAAAATATAAAGTGTTATTAGCCTAGTTGGTTAAAAGGTTGTACTTGTTTTGTTAGGTTGCAAGTTCAAACCATACCTATAACATTTTTATTTTTATTTTTAACCGTTTTAAGTTTATGGACGGGTCAACCCACAATCCGACCCAAGTATCCATTTACTCTCACATATATCCAATTAATCACAGCTCTCGACCCAGCAATCCGGATACTTTAAAAATTAAGCATCATTATATATATATTTAGATTAGGTAGTTAAAAAGTTGAACTTATATTGTTAAAATGTCACGCGTTTATCAAAATTTGGGTTGAATTTAAAATATAAAGTGTTATTAGCCTAGTTGGTTAAAAGGTTGTACTTGTTTTGTTAGGTTGTAAGTTCTAACCATACCTATAGCATTTTTAATTTTATTTTAAGTTTATGAGCGGGTCAACCCACAATCCGACCTAAGTATCCATTTAATCTCACATATATCCAAATTAACCACATCTCTCGACCCGGCAATCCGGACACTTTAAAAATTAAGCATCATTATATATATATTTAGATTAGTTAGTTAAAAAGTTGAACTTATATAGTTAAAATGTCACGCGTTTATCAAATTTTGGGTTGAATTTAATATATAAAGTGTTATTAGCCTAGTTGGTTAGAAGGTTTTACTTTTTTTTGTTAGGTTTCAAGTTTGAACCATACCTATAATATTTTTAATTTTATTTTTAACCGTTAAAAGTTTATGGGCGGGTTAACTCACAATCCGACCCAAGTATCCATTACTCTCACATATATCCAAATTAACCACAGCTGTCGACCCGGCAATCCGGACACTTTAAAAATTAAGTATCATTATATATATTTATTTAGATTAGTTAGTTAAAAAGTTGAACTTGTATTATTAAAATGTAATTCGTTAATCAAATTTTGGGTTGAATTTAAAATATAAAGTGTTATTAGCCTAGTTGGTTAGAAGGTTGTACTTGTTCTGTTAGGTTGCAAGTTCGAACCATACCTATAGCATTTTTAATTTTATTTTTAACCTTTTTAAGTTTATGGGCAGGTCAACCCACAATCCGACATAAGTATCCATTTACTCTGACATATATCCAAATTAACCACAGCTCTCGACACGGCAATCCGGACACTTTAAAAATTAAGCATTATTATATATACATAGATTAGTTAGTTAAAAAGTTGAACTTATATTGTTAAAATTTCACGCGTTTATCAAATTTTGGGTTGAATTTAAAATATAAAGTGTTATAAGCCTAGTTGGTTAAAAGGTTGTACTTGTTTCGTTAGGTTGCAAGTTCGAACCATACCTATAACATTTTTAATTTTATTTTTAACCGTTTTAAGTTTATGGGCGGGTCAACCCACAATCCGACCCAAGTATCCATTTACTCTCACATATATCCAAATTAACCACACCATTTACTCTCACATATATCCAAATTAACCACAGCTCTCGACCCGGCAATCCGGACACTTTAAAAATTAAGCATCATTATATATATATAGATTAGTTAGTTAAAAAGTTGAACTTATATTGTTAAAATGTCATGTGTTTATCAATTTTTGGGTTGAATTTAAAATATAAAGTGTTATTAGCCTAGTTGGTTAAAAGGTTGTACTTGATTTGTTAGGTGGCAAGTTCAAACCATACCTATAGTATTTTTAATTTTATTTTTAACCGTTTTAAGTTTATGGACGAGTCAATCCACAATCCGACCTAAGTATTCATTTACTCTCACATATATCCAAATTAACCACAGTTATTGACCCCGCAATCCGGACACTTTAAAAATTAAGAATCATTATATATATATTTAGATTAGTTAGTTAAAAAGTTGAACTTATATTGTTAAAATGTCACGCGTTTATCAAATTCTGGGTTGAATTATCAGGTTGCAAGTTCGAACCATACCTATAACATTTTTAATTTTATTTTTAACCGTTTTAAGTTTATGGGTGGGTCAACCCACAATCCGACCCAAGTATCCATTTACTCTCACATATATCCAAATTAACCACAGTTCTCAACCCGGCAATCGGACACTTTAAAAATTAAACATCATTATATATATATTTAGATTAGTTAGTTAAAAAGTTGAACTTATATTGTTAAAATGTCACGCGTTTATCAAATATTTGGTTGAATTTAAAATATAAATTGTTATTAGCCTAGTTGGTTAGAAGGTTGTACTTGTTTTGTTAGGTTATAAGTTCGAACTATACCTACATCATTTTTAATTTTATTTTAACTCTTTTAAGTTTATGGAAGAGTCAATCCACAATCCGACCTAAGTATCCATTTACTCTCACATATATTCAAATTAACCACAGCTGTCGACCCGGCAATCCGGACACTTTAAAAATTAAGTATCATTATATATATATTTAGATTAGTTAGTTAAAAAGTTGAACTTGTATTATTAAAATGTAATTCGTTAATCAAATTTTGGGTTGAATTTAAAATATAAAGTGTTATTAGCCTAGTTGGTTAAAAGGTTGTACTTGTTTTGTTAGGTTGCAAGTTCAAACCATACCTATAACATTTTTATTTTTATTTTTAACCGTTTTAAGTTTATGGGCGGGTCAACCCACAATCCGACCCAAGTATCCATTTACTCTCACATATATCCAATTAATCACAGCTCTCGACCCAGCAATCCGGATACATTAAAAATTAAGCATCATTATATATATATTTATATTAGGTAGTTAAAAAGTTGAACTTATATTGTTAAAATGTCACGCGTTTATCAAAATTTGGGTTGAATTTAAAATATAAAGTGTTATTAGCCTAGTTGGTTAAAAGGTTGTACTTGTTTTGTTAGGTTGTAAGTTCTAACCATACCTATAGCATTTTTAATTTTATTTTAAGTATTTTAAGTTTATGAGCGGGTCAACCCACAATCCGACCTAAGTATCCATTTAATCTCACATATATCCAA
>NW_025919787.1:65000-178648 GCF_907164915.1 Impatiens glandulifera | reverse complement strand
AGCATGAGAATCACATTTCTCTACTTCAGAAAATTTGGACCGATCCAATATCCCTCCATTTCCAATATCAACACATGTTTCATGACTCAGCTCTTTAGGCTTCACCGTTGCCTTGTAAATATGATAATCAACATAAAAAATAATGGTTTCATCAAATTTAGTGTCGAAATCCATGTCCAATTCTTCTTGGACCGAGGAACTGATATTTAGACCGGTTGGAGCAGGAACAACTTTATCTTTACTTATTGATTCCAACCTTAATTCCTTACTAGACTTTCTCCTCTTAGCTTTTGACTTGCTACTATTAATTTCCGGAGACTCAGGTTCAATGGATATATCATCGAGACCTAGGTTTCCAGAGGACTTTGAATTATCAGACCGAGTTTTATCATCCCCGGTCCCAGAATTCTGCATTTGAAGATCTGGTTCTAGAATTTCAGGAAGTTCGAATCCATCGGACCAAGTTTTATCATTAGATCTTAGACTCTATTTTTTAGCTTTTGACCCAACTTCTTGGCCATCCTCTTCTTCCTACATCTCTACTCATGACCTATTTTTGAATCAGGCTTAACAAAATCATATCCAAACTCAGGACTCCAGTCTAATCTCAACCTAGCAAGCTCATCACCACCCTTTGAGCCAAATTTTGAACTCAGCCCCAACTCATAGTCAGATTCAATATCAGCCAGGACTTTAAAGTCTGATCTTAAGCTTCCTGACTCATCATCAAAGGATTTCTCGGTCCTGCTCTTTCCTATTACAGTGGTCATCAAAATCTTAGCCTCAACTCCCGTTGTAGCAGATGCCTCAATCCCATTCTGACCCATATCAATGCTCAGAATCTTAGCCACAGATCTTTTTCCAGTACCTTTACACATCCCATACCTAACAATAAGTTCATGTTCTATCCTCTTGTTTCCTTATTCAACTTCAGCAAACGCTTCAGACCTAGTCAGTCCTATATCTCTAGACAGAATCTTAACCTCAGAGCTCAGCCTATAAACATCACACGTCCCAGACCTGGGAATTAACTCAAAATCAGTTGTATTTGAATCAACTCAAGCATTTCCTGACCCAGTATCAGCTATCAGATCAACATCAGAATGACCCAATATATTCAGCTCAATCTCAGAACTCAACCTCAGCTCAAGAGTTTCATCAAATCCATTCGGTCCCAAATCCATCATTTGATTCAAACCTTTAGTAGTCACCTTATTGATTTCATTCATTCCTTGAGATCGGTTAGATTCACCAGAATGCCCCTTAACTGTAATTCCATCTCCCTGCACTTCAGGAACAATTCTCATGTCCTGCTGTATTTCAGCACTTCCCAGATCAACTCAGCACTTAGCCTAGCATTAAAGCATTCTTCATGTTCATCAGTAGTACCCATATCTAGATTCATTTTATAAGAAGCATTCGGTTCCTGCATCTCAACTTGGCGACTCTTCAGGGGAGTCTTCTTTTGACATCGAGCAAGCCTTTAGGATGCACCTTAGCTTTAGAATTTGAGCTCAAGCCTTTTCTCCCAATAAATCCAGGATAAACAGACGCTCATCATGTCCATCAACAGACTTCACATCCAAGGATAAATTCTTTGATCCAGTATAGTCTGAAGTTAAATTTTCCAGATCAATAACTCCATTCTTCTCAGAATCAGTATCAATCAACACTTGGTCAGACTCAATATTTCCAGCGTCCAGATCCTTCAAGTTAAAACCATCAGCCATATCCACATTCAAAGCATCTCCAGTCTGATCCTGACCCAAAATTAAACTAGAGACTTGTACTCCAGACCCTGTACTAGACCCTATTCTTGACCCCAACTTATTATTTAGCCCACCATCGGAACCCAATTTCATGTTTTCAGCCAAGGACTTATCCAAGACCTCAACACCTTGATCCAGACCTAATTCTTTTCCAGCTATTAGCACTCCATCATTCTTTGACCCAGACCCCAAGCTGCCATTTAACTTTATATCCGAACCCAAGCTCCTGTCTTCAGCTGAACCCAAACCCAAGACAGCATCCTTCTGACCCAAAATTAAAACCTCCCCTACTACAACTTCCATATTAGACCCTGACCCAAATCCCATATTTCTAGAAAACCCATCATCAGACTTCAATTTTTCCACAACGTCTGCACTTTCAAGTCTAGTAACCATGCCTTCTAAATAGCCAACATCAACATCTGACCCAGACCCTATATTTCTTGCTAGCCCATCATTAGACCTCAATTTTTCCACACCCTTTGATTCCTAAATCTAGTAGCCACGATCTCCGAAATATCAACATTAGCCAACCGGATAGCACTCAATCCAACATAGTAGCATGGTTTGTCAGCAGGATCTAGACCATCACTCCATCTTGACCCGAAAGGACTTCCAACCACCTCGGAAACAAACCCAGACCATGTATTTCCCGTTAGCCCATCATTAGACCCCAACTTTCCAATAATTACTGAATCTTCAATTCCAGAAGCTAGCACTCTCATTTTAACACCATTCATGGACCCAATAACACCAAATTCAGCACAATGACCTGATTTCTTAGCAGAATTCAGTTCAACACTCTATCTTGACCCGACTAGACTTCCAACCACATCAGAACCTATTAATTCAACATGAAACGTTACAAGGGGGTGTTTTACTAATTTTTCAGAATCACAAGTTTGATCTAGGGTACTTACCCTAGACCTTGAAGAATTCAAACCCACATGTGCAACTATGTTCCCCAAGGCATTTATAGACATAATATCATTTACAGAAATCAAAGTTCTATCATTCCTAGGCATGCAATTTCTATCATTCCTAGACAATACAGTTCTATCAATTCCTAAGTTCACATCATCATTCATTTCAGCATACACATTTCTATCATTTCTACTATATTCGGGTCATGGTTAGAAGAGGACTTACCTAAAGACGATTTAGGTTTGAAATCTAGAGGGTTCTTGCCCCCATCAGCTGTTGAATTGTCTTTGATCATCTGGCCCTACTTCCCAAACATGATATAGGATTTAAATGAAGCTTTGTCCCTCCCCATTTTGCTACTAGTCATGGGACCCATTGGCACCTTGTCTAGGCTAGCATAATGACTTAGAAGAGCCCCTCTTGCCCGAGTTACGATGTCGGACGGGAATGGTTGCCACCTAATTTACTCTATAAGAAATTTGGAAGGAATAGAAATAGTTTAAAGTTTGGTGCTTGATTACACGTGGGAAAGGGTCTCGATGCTATGTCTCACGTATCTATCTAAAAGACGATTTCTACTACTAAGCTACTAGTTTTATGTTGGAGTAAGTCAAATTTAAAATAAAATCTAAACTTATCATATACTTTAAATGTAATAACCTAATTCTAACGTTTCATGGACAAAATATGTACGAACTATAAATAAATATACTTATATCAAGAGACAGTATAAAAATAGTCAAAACTTGAAACCATTTTAAAAATTTAAGTTAGTATATCAATTGGTTAGGATTATTATAAAGTGAATGTATGATATTTTCTATATTTTTCTAAGTTACAAAGCTCAAGTTATGAGCTCATGAAGTATAATAAAATCGAGAAAATATTTCAAATTTGTCCTAAAATCGAGATAACTTGTAGAAATATTAAGAAAAATATTTAAAAATATTTTGTTTAGAAATTTAATAAAAGAATTTAGGCTTAGAAATATAGAAAATGGATTGAATTGGGAATTGAGAAGCAAAAAGGTCATAAACTAGGCTTAGACATAGACATGTTGCTTGGTTCGGAAAAGATCCAAGAACTATGGTGGTTTGGGCTGAGGCTTTGGCTGATATATAGACTGAAATATGTTCAGAAGGATCGGGCCAGGGTTGGGAAACATAATAGGTTCAAGGAAGCCCAAAGGGGCTTGTTTGGGCCGAAGTTAGGCAATCCAAGGTTGGGAGTTCAATCCCTTGGACACCCGCTTTTCCTCTATCCATTTCTTCAGTCGTTTCCCAATTATGAGGGAAACTCATTTTTCGGTTAAAATACATGTCTAGGGTTCATTTCTATGGTCGTATCCTTCCCATCCTTAGTTAGGTTGATCATCAATAGAGCCGTCAATTTGAGTTAGGCCTGTTTGGTTGACTTGCCCCGTCAAATAATTTAGACGAGTTGGGTTGAAATATTAGCAACCCATTTGGAAGTGGGCCTACACGGGCCAACTCGCTCGAGTCGTAGGCCTAGGCGGGTCGGGCTTGGGTTGGCCCACAAGTTGAAAAAAAAAACTAATCTGATTTATAGCCTAGGCATATGCCGCATAACCCTAGTTTTTTTTCTCTCACAGGCAGCACTGCAGCAGTCAATACTTCATCATCAGCCGTCAGCTACTTATTTGTTTCGTTTTTCTTCTCTTCGTTCTCGCCTTCAAGGGTTCGTGGATTCAAACTTGGTTCCAGACTGTAGTAGTCCATACTCAATACTTCACTTATTGGCCGCCAACTACTTATTTATTCCTCCTTTCTTCTCTTGGTTCTCTCCTTCAAGGGTTTGTGGATTCAAATGTTCTAGAGGATGCTGATGCAAAAATTGAAGAGAAAGACGATGAAGGAGAATGATTTAACATGGATCATATCTCAATTTATGATATTTAAAGAATGTTGACTTTACTGAAATTTATATTTTATGAAATTTTCAAATTTAGTTACTTTGTTGAACTATTTAGTCAATTAATGTGTAACAATAAACAAGACTCTTGTTTGGTGTGTATTATAACTATTTGATTATGTTCTTGGACTCTTGTTTTCTAAAAATATTAATGATTTTTATTTGTAGTGAGACAACCCATGGGCTGGCCCGCCTAACCCGCAACCCACCTTGGGTTGGGTTGGGGATTTTTAGCCTGTCGGGATGGTGAGCCGGCCCGCCGTCGACCCGTCAAACGTTGGATTTTGGTGGGTAAGCCCGCCCCGCCATGGGTTGGCCTGTCTGACCGCTCTAATCATCAACATGAACTTATGCTAGAACTTTCAATACACATTTTTAAGTAAACGTGTGATCAACGTGAACTTATGCTAGAACTTCCATTACACATTTTTAAGCAAACTTGAAAATAACAAATTTTAACTAGGTCTCCTAAACCTAAAACCAAAGCCGTAATTTCCTTACCACATTTATAACTCATATACACCAACCTTAGGCTATCATTCATCAAGTAAAACCATGGTCAGAAAATTAAGCTATTGACCAGAAAACACAAATCACAAATCAATGCTTCAAATTCACTTTTAACACAATCTACATCTTCCCTAACATATAGAATATGATCGAATCAACGAGAACCTATCATTCAACCAATTCATACTTCGAATTTTCAATTCATTGTTTTTTTTTTGTTAATTTTTTTTATTATAGTTACCCTATTCTAAGACTAAACAATTCTAAATCCCATATTAGAAGTTTCTAGATCATCACTCTCAAGCTAGAGCCCTAGGATGATGATCCAAGATTTTTGGACTCAAATTCAAACTTGGGGCGATTCTAATATAAGAGAATTATGAGATATTAACTAGACAATTAGTTTCCAATTTGAAATTAGAGTGTCACTAGTAAAAAATCGACCTTTACCGACGGTTCTTTCCGAAGGTTTTATAAAACTCTCCTAAATACTCTCGAGAGGAACGAATCCTTCGGTATTAAAAATAGATTCCGAGAGGGGTGTAAAACATTCGGGTTTACTAATTATTACCGAAAGTGCTTTGTAGAACTTTCGGTTTTTACCTTCCCAAAAACCAAAAAAAATTCTAAGTGTTGGAAGTGGGTTAATTGCGAAGGTTTTTACAAAAACCTTCGGTTTTGAAATCCCGGGGATTTTTAATTGCGAAGGTTATTCAAAGAAACTTCGGTTTTACCTTTTTCGAAATTCTCTTTTCCGAAGGTTTTCCAAAAAACCTTTGGTTTTGGCTCAATTAAATATAATTCTAATTTTGGTAATGGTTATTTCGGAAGGGTTTTTAATAAACCTTCGGTTTTGACTAATTCAAAACCGAAAGTTATATGAAAACCTTCGGCATCTACCTCTATAAATACAAACCCTAACCCTTCTCTTTTTTCATTCCACCCTCCCCTTTCTCTCTCTCCCGCGCCGCAGCTGCCTCCTCCACGCCGGTTCTTCTCTTCTCGCGTTCAAGTTTGTTTCATTTGTTTTTTTTTGTTTTGTTTATTATTAGATTTAGATTTCTTAAGTTTATATATATTATCTAGATTTAGGCTAGTTTAAATTATTTGTTTGTTTCATTGATTTAGATTTGTCTATACGTTATTGTTTAGATTAGATTTATGTTAGTTTGTTAAATATATGTTAGTTTTGTTATTTTGTTTGATTGAAGTTATATATATTAGATTTAGGTTACGATTATTTTGTTTGATTAATATATATATATATATACATATATCTGAAATGCATGTAGGATGGGTGATTCATGGAATAGTCTTCGGCGTACACCGGAGAAACTGTCTCTGTGTTACCAGAATTTGCTAGCACAAGCAGAAATTGCGGCACGTGAGGAAGAGGTGAGACAGATGACGCTGGAAATGGAGCAAATCCGATTGAGGGATGCGGAAAGAGGCCGATTGTTGAGTGAAATTAAAGCGGACAAGGCTGAAATGGCCCAGAGATTAGAGAATCTCGAACATGAACTTGTATTGTTGAGAAGTCGACTAAATCAACCACCCCCTCCTACCAACCCATCTAATAATTTATAGATTAATTATGTGTTTATTAGTTTTTCCGTACGAACGATGACAATATTTTTATGTGTTTTGTTTTAATATTCATGAATTATTATTATTATGTTTGGTTTGGTTTTAATATATATGTTGTTAATGAATTATTTTATTTTTGTTTACTTTTCACATTTTTTTAAAAAAAACAGCATGGCCAAAACCGAAGGTTTATTTGAAAACCTTCGGTTTTGACCCTCGTTTAAAAAAATCTAAAAAATTTCTAAGGGTAAAAACCGAAGGTTTTCAAATAAACCTTCGGTTTTGACCCCTATTTAAAAAATCTAAATAATTTCTAAGCATGGGGAAGGGTAAAAACCGAAGGTTTATTTGAAAACCTTCGGTTTTGACCCCTACTTAAAAAAATCTAAAAATTTCTAAGTATGGTGAAGGGTAAAAACCGAAGGTTTATTTAAAAACCTTCGATTTTGAACCCTGTTTAAAAAAATTTAAAAAATTTCTAAGTACGGGGAAGGGTAAAAACCGAAGGTTTATTTGAAAACCTTCGGTTTTGATCCCTGTTTAAAAAAATCTAAAAAATTTCTAAGTATGGGGAAGGGTAAAAACCGAAGGTTTATTTGAAAACATTTGGTTTTGACCCCTGTTTAAAAAAATTTTAAAAATTTCTAAGTATGGGGAAGGGTAAAAACCGAAGGTTTTTAAAAATCTAAAAAATTTCTAAGTATGGGGAAGGGTAAAAACCGAAGGTTTATTTGAAAACCATCAGTTTTGACCCCTGTTTAAAAAAATATAAAAAATTTGTAAGTATGGGGAAGGGTAAAAACCGAAGGTTTATTTGAAAACCTTCGGTTTTGACCCCTGCTTAAAAAAATCTAAAAAATTTCGAAGTATGGGGAAGGGTAAAAACCGAAGGTTTATTTAAAAACCTTCGGTTTTGACCCCTGTTTAAAAAATTCCAAAAAATTTCTAAGTATGGGGAAGGATAAAAACCGAAGGTTTATTTAAAAACCTTCGGTTTTGACCCCTATTTAAAAAAATCTAAAAAATTTCTAAGTATGGGTAAAAACCGAATGTTTATTTGAAAACCTTCGGTTTTGACCTCTGTTTAAAAAAATGGGGAAGGGTAAAAACCGAAGGTTTATTTGAAAACCTTCGGTTTAAACCCTTCATAAAAAACATTCTGTTTAAGGTCAGGACCGAGAGGTTTTACCCATAACTTTCGGTGAAACCCATAAAAACCGAAAGTTATACTATTAACTTTCGGTGTTACCAAATCATAATTTGGAAAATTAATTGGTTTGATACATTTCAATCTAGAATCTTAACTAATCTAATCAAGTGTGTGTTGTTTTTTAAAAATTAAGATTGTGTTTAATGTTAAAATGTTTATGATTGTGTTTGATTATATAAAGAAGTGTATTTATATGTTTGTGTTTATGATGACATGAATGTGTATAAAGTTTGATCATATGGCTTATGTAATGTGTTAATGTTATTAAATGTGTTGAATTAATAATGTTCAAAGTCATTAGAAGATTAAAAACCAATTAATTTTATAATTTGTGAAATGGTAATTCCGAGAGTTTAGAGTAAAATTTTCGGAAATACCCATAAAAACCGAGAGTTTTATGATTAACTCTCGGAATTACTATGTCACAAATTGTTAAAATAATTGGTTTTTTTTGTTATAATCTAGACTCCTAACTAATATTATCAAGTGTGTGTTTCCTGTTGAAAATTTTAGATTGTGTTTAATGTTAAAATGTTCAAGAATGTGTTTGATCATAAAGAGAAGTGTATATGAATGTTTATGTAGGATTATCCTATGTATTTGTGTAATGTTTGATCATATGGATTGGGAAATGTTTTAAGGATATCAAATGTGTTAAATTAATGTTGTTCAACGTTATTACAAAGTGAGAAACCAAATAATTTAACAATTTGTCATGTTGTAAAACCGAAAGTTAAATATGCATAAAAAACGATAGATTTACCAAAACCTCTCGGTTTTGTGTATTTAAATTTAATTGTAATATATGTCAAAATCGAGAGATTCAGATACATCTCTCGGAATTTATATAATCAAAATCGAGAGTTTTCATATAACTCTCGGAATTAAAACCGAGAGTTATATGAAAACTCTCGGAATTCATTAATATAAAAACCGAGAGTTATATGAAAACTCTCGGAATTCATTAATATAAAAACCGAGAGTTATATGACAACTCTCGGAATTAACCTGTTTAATTTACAAAAAAAACCTTCTTTCTCTCCCATTTCTTTCCGCTCCTCTCTCTCTCCCGATCCTTCAGCTGTTCCGCCCCTCCAGCCGTTCCGCCCGCGCCGCTCGATTGAAGACGCCCCCGTTGGGAAAGACGACACCGCCAGCCACCGATTGAAGACGTCGCCGATTGAGAACGCCGCTGCCGCCTTCGGATTGAAGCCGCTACTGCCCGCCAGCGGATTGAAGACGTTGCTGCTGCCACCGATTGGATTGAAGACGCAACTGCCGTCGACTGAAGCTCTTGCTGCCGCCGCCATCCGCTTGAATCTCCGACCGCCACCGCTGCATTTGAAGGTTAGTTTTTTCTTTGATTTTAGGTATGAATTGCGTTATCTGTTAGTTTTATTTTTGATTTTAGGTTTAATTTTTGTTATTTTAGGTTTGATTGATGATTATAGAGTTTTATTTAGGTTTGGTTATTAGGTTTGATTGATTTTGATTTAGGTTAGTTTGATTAATGTTATAAATTGGTTTATATTGATTTTGATTTAGGTGTTATTTTTGTTATTTAGTTTGATTGATTGTTATTGAATTTGATTTTAAGTTATATTAGGTTTTATTGATGATCATAGATTTTGATTTAGGTTTGGTTATTAGGTTTGATTGAGTTTGATTTAGGTTAGGTTTGATTAAGGTTATAAATTGGTTTATATTGATTTTGATTTAGGTGTTATTTTTGTTATTTAGTTTGATTGATTTTGATTTAGGTGTTATTTTTGTTATTTAGTTTGATTGATTGTTATTGAATTTGATTTTAAGTTATATTAGGTTTGATTGATGATTATAGATTTTGATTTAGGTTTGGTTATTAGGTTTGATTGAGTTTGATTTAGGTTAGGTTTGATTAAGGTTATAAATTAGTTTATATTGATTTTGATTTAAGTTAGATTTGATTAATGTTAAAAATTGGTTTATATTGATTTTGATTTAGGTTAGGTTTGATTGATGATTATTGAGATTATGCTAGAATTGAATTGTTTGGATTAGATTTTGTTTGAAATTGTTTGATTTAGGATTATGGTTTGATTTGGTTTGATTTAAGTTTTATTGAGGTTTAATTTTGATGATATATATTGTTATTAGGTTTGATCTACCGTCTATTGAAGATCGTCGAGCTTCCTCCACCTTCGGGCGCCTCCTCTACCGTCACCGCACCTCTCCACCGTCGCCGCTGGCACAACTGCTTAATAAGGTAAGTTTTAAATGTTTTTAATAATATTAGAATTATATTATTATGTTGTTAGGATTATAATATTGGATTATAGTTATGAATTGAAGAATCATGTTGATTATGTTCAATTAGATTTGATTAGGTTAGGTTTGGTTTATGTGTGAATGAATTAAATTTTAGGCTGGAATTGAATTGTTTGGATTAGATTGGATTTTAGGTATGAATTGAATTGTTTGAATTGTGTATGATTGAAATAGTGTTGGATTAAATTTGATTTCATGTTAGATTTGGTTTATGTATGAATAAATTATATTTTAGGTTATAATTGCATTGTTTTGATTAGATTGTATTTTAGGTATGAATTGAATTGTTCGAATTATGTATGATTGAAATAGTGTTGGATTAGATTTGATTTTAGGTTAGATTTATTGTAAGATAAATGGAAGTCTAATTATGTAAATAATAATGCGGGTTGTTTTCCATTTTATTAGAAATATGGAAGTACCCGATAAAAGTTGGATGACCTTACGTCGAGATCATCCAGATTACGAGGAAAGTGTTGACAAATTCCTCGAGTATGCTGTTAGGAATACATCCTGACAAACCGTGAAATGTCCCTGCGTGAAATGCTTGACACGCCGTTTATGGAAATAGACGAAGTGAAGACTCACCTCATCGTTTATGGAATAAATGTTCATTATGAGTATTGGTATTTTCATGGAGAAAAGAGACGTACTACTCAAGTGGTTAATGAAGATGTCGATGAAGATGCCGATGACTTCGATGATGATGATGACGATGATCAGTCGGAGGATGCCGTGCCGGAATTCAACGATGCGAGACCGGAGATGAATAATACAGTTAATGAAGAGGTCAACGAAGAACGTTATATGCACGAATTTATAAACGTTATATGAAGAGGCCTCTAAGTTGGGTTGGGGTGAACTAAATTGTTCAAATCTAGAGCTAAAATAAAAGCTTGGAGAAGGTCTTTTGAACTGTCCAAGCCTCAGTCTCGTTACCACTCTATGTGACTCTAATTTCATCCTTTAACTTGGCACTCAAGTTGGGGGAAATCTCTTAACTACGCCTACAACTTTGTATATAAGCTAATTCCTTTTCCTAACCTCATAACTAACCACATCCTAGCCAAGAGAGAGAGAGCAGAGCCCTCATTTACCCTTATTACTGCCGTTTCCAACTATAAGCAATCTCTTCACCGGAGTTCCATTCATGTTGAATAAAACCTTGTCAAGTCTTAGGATCATTGAATATCTCTTTCTCACTGATGATAAGTCATGTTTAAGCTCTTGTAAAACTTTCTAACCGTTCTCAAAAAAAAAAAAACTTTCTAACCAATTGTAACTTCAAATTGAAAGTTAATATAGTTTATCCGTTCATTTATTTCGATCTTTGAATTTGTTTAATAATAGTGTATTACATATTTATTTGGTTATTACATAATGTTTGTTATATTGTTTAGTAGGTAGTTCACTGATTGAATTCACCTTAAATCACTAATTGAAGTTTCGGCTAAGAGTTTGGTTGAAACTCCAACGTTTTTCATGAGATCCGACTCAAGAATAACCGTCTCAATCCCATTCTACCTAAAGTCCTTATAATTAACCTAGGTCTAATTAGAAAATAAATTAAACACATAACTTTTTCGTCTAACGTCTAAATTCACCGGAAGGTAAATTACTTGTTTAATGCCATGGTCCGCCATGGTCCGTTCATGTGTTCATCCAATGTCTAAAGTTAATTGTTATTCCTACGTGAATACTTTGTTGAGGATTCATATGTGATAAAATAGGATGTTTGGATCGTTCCGTCTGATCCAAACCATCACTTGTAGTAGGTAGTTCTTTTACCTGGTTGGAAGTAGTCTGACCATTCACAAGTATTCTCCATCAGCTAAAACATGTAATGACGAGGTATCTAGTAGAACGATTGTATGTCACCAGGGGCGGAGCCAGGATGAAAAATTACCTTGGGCTGATTCCAACTTGCATCTCAGATTTAACTTTTCTATGCTCCGTTTGTTTTCAATAAAATTTCCACGATTATTAGAAGATGGAGACTCGTCATGCCCTCTCAATGTACACGCTTGCAAAGTGAGCCACCGAGTGCTTTCAATAGTTGTTGTAAACCGTAATTTGTTATTTTGTTTTTAATCTGAAGACTGTGCATTTAGTACTTTGTCAATATGACAAGGATATTCATTAGATTATCAAGATATTCAATTGCCCTATTATGTGGTGAAATATTACATCCTATATGCATAACAAAAGAGCATCTATCCCATCATTAACTCACTTTCAATATTTGAATCCATCTATTGTAAATGTAGGTTTTTGGGGTTGCTTATGTTCAAATAAGAAACATGGGAAACAAAAAGCAGCATCTTTCAAAGTAGAATATTCTAACCAAGTAAATTTCTTAAACCAATGACTTTGGAACCGTCGATTTTGATTTCCAAATTTGGTCGACGGGTACTCATCCTTAATAGGTTGATATGACCCCATCTTGATATAAGCTCGTCTAATTTCATCCCTTTGATTAAAATGATATTTTCATATCGGAATACGTGATGCTGGATCAAGTTTAAGAGAACTTACATCAACATCAATTCTAGGAGATTTGTTAAGTCTTGAGCAGAAATATCAAATTCTTTATTTAAATACCGAACAAACCAATGTAACTATTTAAACTTGTTTATTAATATTAATTTATATTTTCTTATAAAATTTTGAAATAATTTAAAATTAAGAAATATAAAACACTATTATTATTTTAATTTTTATATTTTACCCATATAAATAATTTGTATTATTAATTATATTGAAATAAATAAAAAAATAATGTATAATTATTATATAAATATAATTTTAAAATAAATAATACTATTATATAATTTACATTATAGGGTTTGATCACCTGACCTCAAATTTATGGTTTAAATACTTAGCCAACTGGGCTAAGAGTTCTATATCAAACACATATATAAAATGTTTTAATTTAATATTTTAATTTAGGTGGGGCTGGAGCTTCGATTCATTGATCACCGAAATCGTCAGGTCTCTTCGGCACCTATGTCTCTTAGGCTCCTAGTGTTAATCTATTTGTGGTTCGTTCGTTGTTTGTTTGCGACGTCGAAGAGATAGTAGTTTTGAGTCGATTGTGCATGGATCGATGAAGACATCATCTCAGGCCAATCGGGCGTCAGGGAGAAGCAGCTCGTCTGAGATTTCTGTTCAGCCCAAGCATGAGGAAAACGTGAGTCCAAGTGGCATTTTGGTTAGTTGAAAGAGGTCCATGCGATCATTCAAATAAACAAGGAAAATCTGCATGACAACATGACTATTCCACTTTATAATAACGATCTACATGGCTTAGTTGAAACGACCTACTTATAAGTTCATCCTATTTACGCCATTGGGTATAGAATGAAACAAAAATAAAAAAGAATTAAACATGTAGGGGACAGGATTCGACCCTACCTTCTGTGTCTCGAAGCTGCCAAGGTCTCCTACTACTATCAGATTCGAACGAGCCGATGTCGAACCTTCCCCAAGCCTCATAGAGCATCAATCTATGCACAAGCCGGATGCTCTCAAGCCCAAGCCATACCTAGCTGCATCTCGAGCCTACTAGAGGACCTGTTTGCCTCATTTATTCTATTTTCCACTTCTTTCCTCAAATTAAATCCCTAAAATATTTTAGAAATATCCCTAAAAAAATAGAAATTGATAATAAAATATCCACAACTTTCGTTACTAGCGTGAGCTGGCTCGGACAGTCTGAGGTGCGATTGGGTTGGTTGGGTTACAAGAGGTTGGTGTTGAATTCTGGTCTTTTTACATTTATTCCACTAGGGTTGTCGGGTAGAAAGAGTCAGCCTAAGAGAACAAAATGTCACGTGTTTATTTTCCACAAGAAGCGTTTTGAATGGAAGCGAATGGTTATGATTGTGGAATGTCAGACTAGTTCTCTATAATAAAAAACAAATTCCAAAATTTTAGGACATCTTTGAAATAATTCTCAACTTTATCACATTTGTGATATCATAAATTAGATTTTATAACTCTAAAAATCACAAGGAAAATTCTTACACATTTCTAATATTTTTCTTAACAATTTTACACAAGTAAATCATAATTTGGGCAAATTTGAATTTTATGTCTCCTTTTATGATCTCTCATTATTCAAGTTTCGTCTATAGTTTTCATTTTCAACCTCGTCTAATACTATAAATATCCTAAACTCATTTCTAGGAATGAAATGAAATAAGCATAGACCATGTTAGATGTAGGTTATAAACTGTAGAGGAACACCTAGGTTATTGAACACAAACACAAGTGTAATGATATTTCACATTTTGAAAAGACCAATTATTTCGTAGTAGAGACTTTCCGTTTAGGATAGGTGAGGACCATAATATCGATGCCCTTACGCATACGTCACCAAACACCAAATCCTTAAACGAAATATTTGAAATTCTTTCATAATTTTTTTATAAGAAAATTAGGTGATGACTCATAATTGAGCTAACTACATCTCACTTACGTTATAATCCAAATTTTGGTTCCTCATCTCCCTTTAGGACAAGATAACTTTTAAAAGAATGGTATTCTCGTCTATTTTATGAGATTCATGAGGAAGGTAAGCCAATATTTTTCTTATAGAGAAATTTGATATAGAACCCTAATTAAATATATTTCATTTAGAACACTAATCCAAATTCGGAGAGGGGGTCTATTTAAAACGCGTATAGTATTATAACTTCCAAAAAATCCTTGTCCGAAAAAAGGCTCGAGGTTGGAGAAATTTTAACCTCGGTTTGCGTGTCAAAAAACTTTTATATAAAACATTATTTTAAAAGATGATAGTAAGTCCTTAAAATTTGTTATAATAATAATTAACTTTGGAAAATATTTCAAATAATCTTTCAGATTTGAACTAATCAAATAAAGATTTGATTAAAAAAATCTTTATTAATTAATAATAATTAATTTGAAAGACTATTAATTTTATAAAGAGTTTCCAATTGATTTGTAGTTTAAAATCAATAAAAATGTATACGTATACAAACATGTTTTTAACCAGAGTTTCTTTTTGGTTCGTAGTTTGGTGATACTCGGGAAAGGGCTTTCACACTACATCCTCTGTACCCATGAAAAATGTCTCTACTTATAAAATCTTGATTTTTTGGAAAATTGGTTGTATAACGTTTTATTTAACCCATTATTGTATTGGTCCTTAACATACACATATTTTTGTGTATTTAAAATTATATCATTAATATTTAAAAGTTGGTACCTGTAGCTGATGACGATGATTGAAGAGGAATGTATCTGAAGAATATCAGTTTGAAGGCATTAAAGTTTAAAAATAAATTGTAAACAAGTCTTTATTAAAATATTTTTTATAAAAATATTTTGATATCATTTTCAATTTTTTTTGGATTTTTAGAAAATGATTTGGGTTTCCAAAACTATAAAAATTAATTTTGAAAATTAAAAGTGGAACCAAACAGGCCTTACGAACGATGTTCTCGGTCCTAGGTGAGAATTCCATTGGTCTAGGTCTAAAGCCCTCGGTTTTGGGTTGGAACTCCTAGGTCGAGGTGTGGAAGTTCTCGGTTGGGATAATGAAGACTCTTAGTCGGATGCGGGAGTCGTTAGTCCTAGGTGCGAGAGTCCTCGGTGTAGGTGCAAGAGGCTCTCGGTTGGATGCGGTGGTTCATGGTTAGGTGCGAAAATCCTCGGTCGGGTACAAAAATCTTTCAATCTTGAGTTAACCTTAAGCTAATTTTCCTTAGTCAAAAATCGAACTTGGGTCAATTTTCTTATTAAACCTGGGCTAGGTTTTCTAGGTTGGAGGTTAGCCTTGGACTAACCTTTCTTGGTTGTCAAGAACACCAAAACTACAAGTTTGGTGATTTCATTTGATGCCCGAATCCTTTGATCCAAGGGCATGAGAAGATTCAAATGGTTCCCATGAGCATTTATAACATCATCTCAATGCGTCTTTCGATCGGATGATGTTTCATTTAACCCACACAATTTTGTGACCAAAAATGGTTTTTTGGTTTTTAGGCTTTAATGAATATAATGAGCTTTTCAATAGATTCCATATGGTTCATATGGTTGAATGAAACTAAAACATGAACACTAAATTTTTATTTTGATCAATTCAAAAACTGAAATTTTTATTTTTAATAAAAAATTAATTTTTGATCAAACATGATCGAGATGGATTACAAGTGGTCCAAATAGATTCCCAACAGCATTAGAAACATGTTGGAAAACTTTTTGGGCTGTTGTATTTGAGCAATAACTGAAGAACAGAAACTCGATTTGAAATGTTTTCAAATTCAAAATTATGGTTTTCTAATTTAAGATGATTGATTAGGTTTTGCTTCAATTGAAAACTTATAAATGATCTTAGAATTATTTTCCAATCAAGAAATCGAATAACTAGGAATAATAGAAAATTGTTAAAACTGAAATATAACTTGGAATATAGTTTGATTGGAAGCTTACTTGGAGTTGGATGACACTACCTAACTCTTAGGAAAACTTTCTGAATGCTTGAATGAGATCCTAAAGAATTTACATGAAAAATCCCAATTTCCAAAAAGAGCTTCAAGCTTTAATGGCGGATTTTTCTTTGATCTCGATTGATTTGATTGGGGAGACTTGATATCTTGCCTTATGTTTTCTTAGGGGAGGCTATTTATAGCCTCCCAAGGTTGTTTCGTTGAGCAAGTGGGTCAAATTTGGTCATAAGACATTAATGCCATTTTGTATGTTCTTCAATTCGTCAGGCGATGAGTAATACGTCTGTTTAATGACATTTAGTTTGATAAGTATTGCGTCTATTTAAATGGTTTATGGTGTTTGCAGGCTATGTGTTTAATCCCCTTGTGACAACATTTTTATGCCCTTTTTTAGTCTAGTGGCAACAAGAGTTAAATATCTCCATCCTCCTTTGTGGTTTTGGGTTCGAGACCGTCAGTCGGCAAGTTTTGCGCCTAGTTAAATGGTTAAGTGTGTTTGAGGGCTATGTGCTTAACCCTTTGTGGACACATTTTTTTGTTCTTCATTCCACTTGCCTGATCGAGCCATGATGAGGTCTATGATCGTAGGAGAAATGATCAAAGTGATATGGTGATCATTTTAGCTTTCGAATGAGCCATTTTTGTGAACTATCAACGTAGTTCCATCTTTTATAAATCAAGGATAAGATATGTTCTTATCCTATTCGTCTTCGCGAAGAAGAAGACAAAGTAGAAGAAACAACGTCGTTTTGGGCGAGAAATCGAAAATGAGAAGCTCTGTTCGTGTTTCGTCCGTGTTTCGTTAGTGATCAGTCATTCCATCGCGTCAGGGCTATCGACGTTGAAGTATTCATTTACTGATCTGGTGCTGCGCAGGAGCACATATCTGATGTTGCAGCGTGCTACAAAGTTGGCTTTTTGGAGTTGTAAGATAATCCAACACTCATCCGAGGGCTGTGAGATCTACTGTATTGAATCCTACTGAATTCGACTACAACATATCACTCTCTATTTTTAACATAGGCACTTGTTTGATATTCATTTTTCTTTTATACTTTTGGCTTTGTTTTTAACCTTAAAATATACAAAACATTTATAATACATATGACATATATTTTACCAATTTATTTTATTTATTTTATTTTTGGGTTTAATATATAATTTATTTAGGATAAATGGATACAACATTTATCATAAATTATTTATTTTAATTCTCTTTGATTTTTCAAAAATTAATTTGAGACAAAATAAATATAAAATTTATCCCAAATTATTTAATTTATTTTTCTTGCCCATTATACATAATTAATTAGGATTTAATTATCAAAATAATTAACCTAATTAATTATTTTAATCATGTTTTGGCCTTAATTTTAATTATTTAGATTTTTTTTATTCTAAATAATCATTTTGAAATTTATAAACTAGGTATGTAAAATTTTAGTACTTACAAGTATACATATACGATTTGGAGACTAATGTTTCCGGTTGTCGGATGTGTTTATCTAGATTTTATTGTTTTTTTATCTATATTTCTCATTTTATTGATATCTGTAGACGATCTGAACAATGACATTTCTGGTTGTTAGATGAGTTTATCTAGATTCTATAGCTCCTTATATATACTTCTCATTTTATCTATATCTTGTAGTAGAAATGTTTGAGACTAGTGAAGGAGTTACATTTTAAGGAACAAATTGTGAGTTGCGCATATTTCATGATTGTATTATACATTTCAGTATAAGTTAGGATAGGGTTACAACAATGATATTTTTATTTTACTTTTTTTGAAATTTATTCTTATTCTCTTATATTAATTTATAACTTTCTTGAGATGGTAAAGATGTTAATCATTCGAGATTGAAATATTTTTTCCATTCTATTATGTACAACTTATTTCCAAACCATATATATTGTTAACATTTATAATTGCATTGAAGACTCGTATTGTTATTTTTTGGCAATGATTATTAATAAATTAAGTCATAACAAGGAAATTAATTTTTTCCCATTTTTTTTCAATTTAGTTAGTTTGTTTTAATTTTATCATGATAATTCATTGTATTTCTATCACAAAATTACACTAGTAGAATTAAGGTTATTAGTGACGGAGTTACACCGACGTTGATAAAAATTAGCAGCGACAATTATCGTTGTCTACACCGTCGCTAATAACCTGACTTTCCCACCTCTCTCCTGCCATTATTATTAGCGATGACGTTCGTTGTCAATGTCGTCGCTAATAGTCAGGTTTTCCCGCCCTTTCCTCACCATTTTTAAAAAGATTATCAGCCACGACGAAAGCATAATTACGTGGCTGATAATCTATAATATCAGTCACGACACCAAAAAATTATGTAGCTGATATTATATAGACTATCAACCACGACATTATGTTATATAGTCTATAATATCAACGATGTGTCTAAAAATGTCATCGCTGACATTCTTTGCCAAATAAGTTGCATGGACTTTAAATAGCACGCTCCTCTATCGATTCTCCTTAGGGAATTTGAGATTTCTTTAGTGGTAAAAAGTGAAACTACTGAGTTTCTTCCAACCAATAGCCTATTGGTGTTTTTTCAATGATCATCGATCTATATCTTCTGATATATCTCCATTTTCAATTTGTTAAAAGGAAATTGAAGATGAAGATTTCTCAAAAGAGCCTGATTTTCTATTAGTTAAAAGTACATTGGTTGAAGATCACAAGGAGAAACCAATTCCTGCAGTCACTTCAGTATCTTGGTTTATAGATTTCAAGTCGTCCATCAATGTAGTTTATTTAATTACACATTATATATTATCAACATATAAAGTTATTCCTTCACTATTTGATCACCACCATTTCTTTTGACTTATTCACATTTTTCATTAGTCTTTCACAAATTTTAATCTTCAAAACAATCAATTAATTTCATTTTCTTTAACTTATCATTAGACTTTATGAGTATATAAAAAAAGATTAGTAGCATTTTGTTAGGGTCTCCAAATTAATGCCTCGATCTTAGAATAATTCCAGCACCTTTTCTCGGTCCTATTGTCTACATGGACTAGATTTCTGTTTGTTGTTTTAATATTTTGTTTTGCTTTCCCTTTCAATTTTACAAACCGAATTCTGTTATTTTCTAAGTAGTTGTAACCGAATATTCTGGGGCAAGACATCACCTATAAAAGGCTGATCACTCTTCCCCAAGGACCCATGAATGAAATAATGAATATATGAAATTACTCTAAGTAGTCGTAACATTCTTGGTATTAGAGCAAGACGATCCACAAATGCAAGAAACCCAATAGCAAACAAAGATGGATGCTCTTAAGACCCTACTCAAAGGCCTGACCCAACAATATGCCTCCATGCAAGCTTCCGTGCAACAGCACATGACCGAACAGGCTGTTGTGCACAATGCCTTTCAGCAAAATATGGACAGAAGGTTCAATGCCGCTGAAAAAAGTTTGACAGCCATTTAAAGTGGTGCATTTAATAATGGACAAGATCCCCACACCCGACTCTATGTTGATGCTTTTTACTACGGTCCTCCTCCGAACAGGCCCTTCCAATATGGCCAACACTACATTCCTCCATCTCGGCTCATAAATGTTAATATTCCTAAATTTGATGGGACTAATTTGGAGGGCTGGCTCATATTTGCCGAGCAAGTCTTTAGGGTGGGCAAGACTGAAAGGATCGACTTAATCAATAGAGACGGGGTTTGGCGATTGATGAAGGCTTAGGAAAAACAGTTTGAAAGAAATCTTGTTAGGGATTTAATTCACTTTCTATTCTACGCAAACCCTTGTAAACACTTGAAACAGAATCAAGTGCGGAAATGTTTACTTAGGTTTGAAGCTTAGGATCAAGAATGAGAAGATGACATAAAGGAACAACACACCAGTTTGTTTATGGATGTTCGGAGTAAACTCTCCTACGTCACCCCTTCTTCCAACCACCAAAAGGATTCACTATAATATGCTTTGAATCAAATACAGTTTGCACGAATAGCTCACTGTTGAACAAAATAGACTCTGTTCAACTTACAATATGATGAAGAATATCACTCACCTAAAACGATGCTTTGATTCTAACACTCTCTTGATTAACACACAATAAAGGAAGAAAGCAGCTAATAGTTTCAATAATCTGAGTATCAAAAATGATAGATTGATTGTTCGACTTGTTCACTCAAAGTTCTGGTTGTTCGCCTGTTGTCCTTGAGATTCTTTAAGTAAGGAACGGGTACCAACGATCGAATATTCATAATGACACGTGGCGAGCTTTCATTAGAACACCTCCATAGTACACAACAGACTCTGAAAACAAGGATCGTGGCCGTACACAATTGGTAGTGTACCGAATATTCTTCAGAGATGTACCTGCAAAACTAGTAGTGTGAAGGATATTCGATTACGCGGCATTGATTGATTGGTTGCAGTTGGCTATCGTACTAATCTTCACTAGAAAGTGGAGTAGGAGTAGCGTACAGCTAGAGCACGTGAGTAGGCAGGTGCTAGCTTCAAGCAACTACTTAAGCATGGCATTAGACGTATTTCAATTAGACGACCTCGTCTAATGAAATCATACGTCCCCGTCTAATAACAGGATCCATTAGACCACTTAGTCTAATGGGATTAGACTTCACGTCTAATTAAAATCACTTCAGACTAATCTGAAGGAGTTAGACTGCATGTCTAACTTTCACCAGTTAGACTGTACGTCTAACTTTCACCAGTTAGACTGCACGTCTAACTTTCACCAGTTAGACTGCACGTCTAACTTTCACCAGTTAGATTGCACGTCTAACTTTCACAATCCATTAGACTCAACGTCTAATTACGGTTCCACTTCAGACTAGTCTGAAGGAGTTTAGACTGCACGTCTAACTTTCTCTTTCCATTAGACTCCACGTCTAATTCAACTGGTTAGACTATACGTCTAACTCCATGTGTTAGACTACACGTCTAACTCAACCAGTTAGACAACACGTCTAACTAAACCAGTTAGACTGCACGTCTAACTTAACCAGTTAGACTGCACGTCTAACTCAACCAGTTAGACTACACGTCTAACAACATGCATCTAAAGCCAAATCGGTCTAATGAACCTTATAAGGACCAAGTCTATTGTAATCTGATTTCGATACACCTGCATAAAAACAATTAGATGCATAGATTATCCATTCATCATCAAAATTCCAATAGTCAAACTATTTCAACACTTAGTCAAAATAATTTGACCCAACAATTTCCCCCTTTTTAACAATGAGATTAAAACTTTGCATAGATAACAAATAAAGCATTCATCATATAAAATTAAGAGTAGAATTTGTTCATCCAAAGAAATATAGTTTAAAAGTTGACAGAGCAGGAGACATGAGATTATTGTTCTTCCCTTTTCACTCGAGGATCGATCGGATAGGTGAATCCTCCACCGCTAATCCCTTCCCCAGATAGCAAGTTTTGAAACAGAGGAAGAGCACGTCCACCCTACCGCTTCCACCAGATCTCCCACCACGATCACCACCCCAGGTACGACCTCCGCGATCACTACCAGATCGCCCACCGCGAATACTACCACTTCTTCGGCCTCCGCCTCTTTTGGTTGGCCTTGGGTTTTCATCACTAGTTGGCTGTCGTTTAGATCTGGTGCAGGTTGATACACCGTCACCTCTTCTACTAGGCTCAGCTTGAGTACTACGAGTCTATTCTTTCTCAGCACCAGCTTTCGCATTCTCTTCAACTTGAAATTTCCTTGCAATGGAGTGGGCATACTCCAGTATTTCAGTATCTGTTCTTCTCAAGCTTCCTTGAATTTCAACCAGCTGATTATGAAATAATTCCATTGTTTCCATAATCTCTCGTTGATTATCAAGATTGATTTGTCTTTCAAGGCTCATCATTTCCGATTGACGACTGAAGAGCTGCTTTTCAAATTTGGAGAAATATGAATTTGAGACATGAGTCTCATACGTATTCTTCTTTAGTGTCTTATACAACTCATTAAGGATTTTGACATGTTCAGCAAAGTCTTTTCTGTCCTTTTTCTGAGTCTTTAAGATCTTTACCATGTTCGATCCCAGAGTTACCACATTCTTCTGAAGAGAGGTAAGTAGAGATGTCATCGACTTTAGGAGCTTGGTACCGTCAGCAGAAGATCCTCCATTGGATGAATTATCTTGCGATTCTTCTGCCATGCTCTGAATGGGGTTAAATTGGGTGTCAACCTACAGGGATTGCTCAGGTTCATCCTTCTCAGACTCATTTCCATATTTATTTCGCTTTTCTTCTTCCAACTCCTCTTCTAGTCTCTTAAATCTTTTGTACAGATTTCCCGTACTGTGAAGAGGATTAAGAATATTCTCATAAAGATTACCAGCATTAATCTCAAGAAATGGTAGAGGCTTGACAGTTCTAGAATTTTGATCCTATTCCTCCTCAGATGAGGAACTCTCTTCGGCATCTTTGTCTTTTGAGGGTTCCCCCTCAGATCTGACAACATCAGACTGACTGACTTCAACCTCTTTTTCTTGAGATCCCTCTATTCTGACAGTAGGGGATTTCACTACCTCTTATTCATTGATGTTAGGAGTTTGAACGTGCTCCTCAACAATTTCTTCCTCTTGCGTTACAAGAGCTTGGACCGGATCTTCAACAACATCTTCTTCTTGAGTTTGTTTAGGCTCTTGAATAATTTATTCTTCTTATAAGGATAGATTCTCTTGAATAGGTTCCTCATCTTGCTCGATAACAGGTTGAGCTAGTAGACGTCTTTCTTCTGCAGAGAGATTTCCAAGTTCTATCAGAAGAGCATCAACTTGCTCATCTGTATCAGTATGATCAATAGAGATATCCATTGGTTCGTCTTCATCGGAGGAACTACCAAAATAGCTAACTCCTGAGCAATTAGCTACATCAACATACCGAGTGACTACAGAAAGATAGTCAGCCATGATCTTGTCTAATCTCTTTAAAGCCTTCACTTTTACTTCAGCACCTTTTTCAATTGGATTGAAGTTTGTTTTCTGGCTTCAAGAATGGGAAATAAAGCTCTTCCTCTTAGACAGGCTTTTATAAGGTCCTTTCTCTTCAGAGATTCAGATACCTCCGATGTTTTGGCCCATTTGAGAACCTTCTATTCATTGGATACAAGCTTACGCCATTGACTGCTTATTCCTGAACCCGTGATGACCTCATCATACTGGATTGACAATCTGTTCTAGATCCAAGAGTAAAAATTTTTTATCTTCTCAATAGCTATGGCTTTGACTTAATTCATCATGAGGTCAACAATGCATGTTGCCTCAGAAACATCTTAATTTTCGTCAGTTACAACATTCTTCCCTTTTCCAATAATCTCAACAGATTTTGGAAAGGGTCTTTGTTCACCAAATACAATTCCACAGGACTGTCTTGTGGAGCGCATCAATTCATGAGCAGATTGTGGTTTCTTGAAGAGTCCAGGAGGAAGTTCGTCTCGAGTGACCTTCCCGGTTACTATGGAATCTTTTGAAATGAGATTTGAGGATGAAGGCTCTCTAATAGAAGAAGAGAGAGCCTTTTCAGCAGTACCACTATCAACAAGGGTAAGGACTGCACCTTGTTCTGGTTGAACAAACTCTGTAGCACTAGCGGCTACTGGATCAGGTTGGCGAACAGGAGACACAATCCTGTCAAAGTTCTCAATATTTGGACTCAACAGTGGGCCCTGCAGCATATTCCTTTTCAGGAATAAAAACAGATTTATCTTGTTCCATCACAGGAACATCAAATTTGGGCACATCGGCCAGGGGTTGGTAAGAGGTTACCTTTGATGACGCCTTCATTGATTTAGACGCAATGGGCGCCTTTGACTTGTCACCTTTTGAAATAGATGACCTTGAAAATCTTCGCAACTGACTAGCAGCCGGAGACAGGGGAGACAATGGAATGGTGGCAAGTTCGACTAGACCTTGCCTGACTCTGGAATCGACTAGTTTAGAATCCTTCTTTGAAAAGCTTCTTAGGCTAGTAGAACTAGCCTATGATTTGTTGACTATTTTATCTCTTTGCTCCTATCGACAGAATGGAAGCGGCTGGTTGTCTGGATCGAGTAATTGATTTTCCACCTGTCTATTTTCTAGAAGCACCTGAAGGTGATTCTTTAAGGTTCTTCATTCTATCTAGGGTGTTGGCGACTGTGAAAACAGTATACACCCTAGTTGATTTGATCGTTTCAGGTTCACCCATCGGAACCCCAAATGTTCCAATAAATGGCTTAGTTGGGCAGCGAAGGTTATACTTTCCTTGTTCTCCTAGTTGATGGAGAAGTAGAGATTTTGAAATAATGTTGAGGCCTAGTTGACCTGGATCCCCTTTGAGATGGCACACATATAGTCAAATCAATCTTGACTATAGAGATTGAATGATCCAGCCCTTCCCCTGAAGTGCTTTTGCCACCATATCATTTAGCAAAATAAAGTCTGGTTTAAGGACCTTCTTACTTCCATTCAATCGGAACGCCGAACCATCGACTAATAAAACCTTCTTCATTTCTTCCAATACATTCGATGACAGATGCCTATTGAAAGTATGTCCCTCCGACGGATGTTCAAAGAACTCTACGTAAGAGGCTTTGTCGAAAGAGATCTCTGTACCGTTAACAGTTACTACAATGGAATCACCCACCATTATCATAGTTTGAAAGAACTCCCGAACTTCCTTCTCATGAAAGATGAACGAACCGCCAAGATATTTTCCGAGACCGGAATACTCGAGGGTTCTGAACATATCGACCACTTCTTGCTGATCAAAGGAATAGACCGATGGGAAATCAACTTGCAAAGTACAGTGACCCAATGTGATTCTCTTGTTTCTCATTTTCAGTAGAATATGAACAGAAATCTTGGCAAAGAAAGGCAAGGAAATCTAGGGTTCTTAGAAATCTTGAGTGAGAAAAAGCTTTCAATCTCATTAAAAAATGTCCTTATATAGACTATCAAGAGTCATATAGGATAACCGTCGTTTTTCCTAGGGGTAGGGCCCATCATTTAAAATTAGACGCCCTTTCCAAAGAGTCATCATTATATTGAGGGTATATTAGTCATTCTCTCTTAACTTGAAAGACACGTGTCTTCATGTTATCATGAGATGACTATTTTACTGTTTGAGCGGGAAAATCAGATATCTCCTCACGTGGACAACTGTCCTTGATCAGTCTAATGAGCACATAGTTAGACGTTTTTCTTACTGTACATATCTATAAAACTAAAAGTCTATTAGACGCATGGGTCCATTAGATGCATACGTCTAATTACGTGTCTTAAAATATACGTCTAATATCTATTAGACGTGTACGTCTAATTACGCATGAACACCACATATAAAACGTGTGTTTCGTTAGACGTGAGAATCCTCTTACTAAGGACGTAAAAACGTCTAACGTCTATTAGACGTGTACGTCTAATCGTGTAGGTTTTAAACCACAACATATAGACTTAGATGTATAGATTGTGAGCAAAAATACGTCCAAGTACAAGCCTCTTACTTTAGACACCCTTGTCTAATAGACCGATTAAGGCCATTCGTTCGAGAGTATCTTTAATTTCAAAGTGATTTTTCTCTCATTTTGTGCATGTACAAAAATGAATAACCAAATGTTTTGAGATCGTTCGGACCAAAAGTATTTTAATACAAAAACATAGAAAAACATTTATTCTTCTGGAATGGCAACAGCCATTGTTGATCCTCTGAAATGTATACTCAAAAGAGTATTCTCCATGATTCCTTCCTGCAGTCTTCCTACATCACCTACATAAGAAACTATTTACAAACTTGGTACCCATATTCAATTGGGTCCTCAATCAATTAGTCCCTTAGGAATCCATATTTGACATATTCTAATCGATTTCCCATGTTGTGTTGTGATTAATGCGTATGATTTTGACTTAGCAGACGACTTTCTGCTAACCATTGATCCCTTAGCTTTTGAAGAAGACTTTCTTTTAAAAATCCTTGACTTTGAATCAGGTTTTAGATTGCCAGACTTGCTAGCTGCTTCTAACTTATTCTTCATTCAGCTAACAATCGACAAAACATAAATAATTTCATTCTTAAAAAGCTACTTCTTCACGAATGGGATCAGACAAATTTATTCGGATGTAGTACAAAGGGTAAACGTGCATGCCCGTGTTGTAATAAGAATACAGCTTCATTGAGATTGGTACACTGCTAGAAAGAGTGTTACATGAGTCATCGACAGTTTTTTCCACCTACTCATCATTGGCGTAGGGAAAACGATTATTTTGACGTTAATACAAAGTTAAGACTAGCACCTAATCTTTTGTTTGGAACATAAATATTAAAGTATGCAAGATATTTGAAAAGCATCTGTTTGACTAAATACCGTCCCCAAAAGAGAAAAATTGTTCATGAATCTCGGGGTGATAATTGGAATAAACTTAGCATATCTTTCGAACTACCATACTAGAAAACACTATTATTGAGGCATAATTTGAATGTGATGCATATTGAGAAAAGCATTTGTGATAGCGTGTTGGGCACTATAATGGATTTAAAAAAACGAAGGATGGAGTTAGAGATCGTAAAGATTTAGAATTATTGAACATAAAGCATTCATTGTAGACCTTTCAGGAAGATGTTGTTCTTCAATATCCGACAGCCCTATACGCACCTTCCTCAGACTAAAAGAAACAATTATGTATGATTCTTACAAATTTGAAAATGCTAGAAGGGTTTTGCTTCAATATTGAAGGGTGTGTAAGCGTAATTGATAAGAAAATTTATAGATTGAATATTGTCACATCTTATTATAGTATTTGACTCCACTTTCCACATGTCTTTTACTGACGGATGATATGTACGATGCTCTAGTGCACTTGTCTAGGTTCTTTCGATTATTGTGTAAAAAATCCTTAAATTAAGATGAATTGGAAGAGTTGTAGGATGACATTGTTTTGATCCTTTGTAAATTGGAAAAGATATTTCCACCTTCATTCTTTGATATAATTGTACATTTACTTGTACACTTGGCCTTTGAAGCTTTGTTAGGGGGCTTGTCTAGTATCGATGGATGTATCCAATTGAACAATATATGGCTACATTAAAAAAGTACATTCGTAAAAAAACATTCCTAAAGGGTCAAACAAAGAGAGTTACCTTTTGCACGAGAGTGTGAGTTTATGTGGTCGATATTTAAAAGATCATGAGTCAATAGAGACATCAATACAACCAACTTTAACACTTTCCATATTCTCGGCAATGAAAGATTTATTGATTGTAACACTTTACGCATACAAATTGGGTGATTGGGAGCGTGATCACGTATACATTTTAAAAATATTGTTGGGTCAAATTATTTTGACTAACGGTATTTTGATGATGAACTTGTGTAAAACTTAAATAAAACGAAACTTAGCTTGAATCAGTTTAATTAGACGTGTTGGTTTTTAAACGCACGTCTAGTTAGATGTGAAGTCTAACAGACACGTAGTTAGACGTGCAGTCTAACAAATACGTGGTTAGATGTGCATTCTAACAGACACGTAGTTATACATGTAGTCTAACAAATACGTGGTTAGACGTGCAGTCTAACAGGCACGTAGTTAGACGTGCAGTCTAACAGATACGTGGTTAGACGTGAAGTCTAATAGACACATAGTTAGACGTGCATTATAACAAATGTGTGGTTAGATGTGCAGTTTAACAGATATGTAGTTAGACGTACAGTCTATAAGATACATAGTTAGACGTACAGTCTAACAAATAAGTGGTTAGACGTGCTGTCTAACAAACACGTACTTAGACGTGCAGTCTAATAGATGTGTGGTTAGACGTGCAGTCTAACAGACATATAGTTAGACGTGCAGTCTAATAGATACGTAGTTAGACATACAGTCTAACAGATGCGTGGTTAGATGTGCAGTCTAACAGATGAAAGTTAGACGCAGGGAGTCTTACTCCTTCAGACTAGTTAGACGTACCGTCTAACTCCATTAGACTTGGTGGTCTAATGGATTGTTCTATTAGATGGAGGCATCTAACTTCATTAGACTTGGCAATCTAATGGAGCACGTCTATTGCCTCGCTTCAGCAGTTGCTTGAAGTTAGCATCTGTCTATCCACGATCAACTAACTGTACGCTACTCCTACTCCACTAATCTGTGCAGATTAGTACGACAACTAGTTGCATCCAATGAATGAATGCCACATAAGTAAATATTCTTTCCACTAATTGTTCATTACAGGACAATCCTAGAAGAATATTCGGCGCACTACCAGATTGGTACAGCCACGATCTTTGTGCACAGTGTCTGCTATACCTATGTACTATAGAGGCTTTCCAATGGGTGCTTGCCACGTTTCAATGCAGAAAATTCGATCGTTGGTACCTATTCTCTATTTAAAGATCTTCAAGGACAACGGACGAGCTACCGGACTTACAATCGATCTTACGAATTGCTCACTTGTTTACTTATTGAGTTTTGTACATCAAGAGAGAGATATCTCCTTCTGAGGAATATGCGTCTGAATATCTTCAACAACAAAAACCTCTTCTTCTTAATTAATTTCAGATTGAACCAAGATCGGGGTCTGTTCAAAAATATGCTAGGCCATCAGCCGCTTTTCTTCAACAAAAATATTGGCCAGATCAATAAGATAGGCAGCAGCCTGCTCCTCTTCTTCCGAAATAATCAGATCATCTTCAGAGATTTGCATCATCTTGTCTTGGCTAGACGACAAATCATCAAACAAATACAACCCGCAAGAGTGAGTGATGTGAACGTGTGGAAGGACTGTTGAGCAATAGTTGTTCATAATCAGGTCCAATCTCTTCAAAGCATTCTACTCAGCAAGAGCATCCATGTCGAGCGTGTTGAAGTTTGCCTTTCTTGCCTCAATCATGCTGAAAAGAATTCGTACCATGATATTGTCTACCACAAGATCCTTTCTTTTGAGGGCTTCAGAACCATAAAGGAAATATGGGAAGCGGTGATTTAGATTCATGAGGGAAATGAAAGAACCAAGGAAAACAAGATAATGGTGGCTACCCAGAAGTTTGAAAACATCAAGATGAGACCGGAGAAACAATGAGAGAATACAGTGACCGGTTCACAGATGTAATCGACGAGCTATCAACTCTTGGCAAGAAGTATGACAACAAGGAAGTCATCATGAAAGCGCTAAGATCCCTTCCAAGTGCATGGGACATAAAGACAATGGTGATGAGGGAATCAAACTGTCTAAGAAAGATGAAGTTACACGATGTATTCGAAGATCTTAAAGCATATGAGTTTGAAATGAGATCTAGGACTGAAGAAGAAGTCTCAGCCTCAACATCAACCAGAGCATTGGTTACATCCACAGAACTGGTTGCTCCTACACCTATCAGAACCGCTGAATAGTTCACCGAGGATGCCATGGCAATACTTGCACAAAAGTTTGGGAGATTAATGAAGAGAAGCCAACCGACAAACAACTACAACTACGGTGATAAATCTAATATTAGATGTTATAACTGCAATTGTTTGGGACACTTCAGGTGGGAATGTAGAAAACCAAGACGAGATGACCGGAAACCAGACGATCAGAATAACCGAAACAATTATCAACAAAGTGGTGAAGGAAGTGAAGTTCAGAAAGCACTGATAGCCGATGATGGAGGAAGTCTATGGGCTCACAGTGACAGTGATGATGAACTCACATGTCTCATGGCAAACGAGGAACAAGTATTTGACTCTCCTTGTGAAGAATTTACTAAAGATGAGTTATTTAATGCGCTAAATGATATGGCAACAGAGTATAAGAACCTATTAACACTATTACCTACTCAACTCAACTTTAGAACTGACCCCATAGCACCTACCTTGACCGAACCAAAGACCATACAACCTGATAACATCCTGGAAACTGAGGCAGCACCTAAACTATCCTCTGAGACCGAACAGCTCAAGGAGTTAGTTCAAGAGTTGACCGAGGAGGAAGATGCCCGAACCCAGTATCGAATGGCCGCATGGAAAAGATCTAGTGAAATGGTGAACAGAATGTGTAGTTATAATAGACACCCTAAGTGCATGTTTGGTCTTGGATACAAAAACAACAGATCCAACAACCGGAACCACTTCGACAAAATAAGGCTCACAAAGGATAATCTTCCCTTTGTAAGCTTTGTCAGAAGTTACTTAACCGATGAAGAGGAATTAAGTGCCTCATATCCGGAAGTCGAACTAATATATGTAGGTCCAACTGATTCCGAAAAATGGCTTCACCCTGAGAAAAGGAAAGCCAACCGGTTCAAAAGTAGGCAAGCCAATTCACAACCGCATAGGATAAACCAAAGACCATCCCCAAATAAGGACCTCTTAGGAAAGCAGAAAGACTCCAAACCGAGTGTAAGAAAACTAGTTAAAACTATAACCGGGAAAGTCGTCCCACTTATTAAAGTCTGGATACCTAAGGGACTAATCGCGTGTGGACCCAAGTAAATGTGGGTACCAAATAGTTGTAAATATGTATATTTTGCAGGATATGAAGAAACGGCTAGGAAACTCTGAATGGTACCTGGATAGCGGTTGTTCCAGACACATGACTGGAAACAAAAATCTTCTAACCGACATCAGAATAGAAACCGGTGCAATGATTACCTTCGGTGATAATTCAAAAGGTAGAACTGTGGACAAGAGTAAGATTGTCCATGGTAACTTAACAATTGATAATGTACTCTTAGTTGAAAACCTACATTTTAACCTGTTAAGCATTAACCAGATGTGTGATGCTGGATACACTGTAAAATTTCTGAAACATGCATGCTTAGTTAAAAACTCTCAAGGCATCATACTGCTAACCGGAAATATGCTAGGAAATATTTACAAGATAGATTGGAAAAATAAAGTAGAATATCCTGTCTTCATGGTGGCTAAAACTGATCAAACCTGGCTATGGCATAAAAGGTTGAACCACTTAAACCTGAAAACTTTAAACTATATCCGCGGTAAAAAGCTAGTTGAAGGAATTCTTGATATAGTATTCAATAAGGATAAGGTTTGTTCAGCATGTCAAATGGGTAAACAAACTAGGTCAACCTTTAAGAGTAAAGGACACATTCAATCTAATCGATGCTTAGATCTTCTTCACATGGACCTATTTGGACCAATCAGGGTCGTCAGCCTAGGAGGTATGCTTTACACTATGGTAGTTGTTGATGATTATTCTAGGTATATACATGGGTAATATTCTTGGCATCCAAACGTGAAACCGCATCAAATTTGATTACACTGCTTAAACGTTTGCAAAATGAAAGATCAACATGCATTAATAGCATTAGGAGTGATAGAGGAACCGAATTTACAAATAGTACCCTAAATGCATTCCTTGATGAATCTGGTATTAGACACGAGTTGTCTAGTGCTAGGACTCCTCAACAGAATGGCCTGGCCGAGAGAAGAAACCGAACTCTCAAGGAAGCCACAAGGTCCATGATAGCCGATTCGGGTATCGCTCAGAAATTTTGGGCTAAGGCTATCAATACTGCATGTCACACACAAAACCGGTCTCTAATTAACAAGTTTCACAACAAAACACCGTATGAAGTATACTTTGATAGGACTCCTAACCTTAAGTATCTTAAGATTTTCGGTTGTAAATGTTACATTCACATAAATGGCAAAACTTACCTATCCGCTTTTGATGCAAAATCCGATATTGGGTTCATGCTTGGTTACTCAGCAGTGAGTAAAGCATATAGAATATATAACACTAGAACTTTAACCGTGGAGGAATCACTTCATGTCGTTTTCGATGATTCGGTTGAAAGAAACACTACATCATCCTTTAATCTACACAACAGATTGGAAAACAATAATATCCATTCTGATAGTGAAGATGAGATTCCGGTTTTTAGACGGTTTGTCCATGACCAAATGGGTGATAATGAAACCCAGCCGGATCAAGCTGTCATACGGCAAGAAGCTGACACCTCAGTTCAAATTAAGGAAATCGGTCGGTTCGACACCCCTGTTCTGCCTACCGATATGTCTAGTCTTGATCAAGTAAACGGTGATTTGGTAGACACTACTGAACCGAATCTCAAAAGGAACACAAATCATCCTCCTGAGCTAATTATAAGTGACCCTTCAAAACATGTTCGAACTAGGCGACAAATTCTGGAGGAATACTTTAATTCCGCCTTCATATCCCAGATTGAGCCTAAAAAGGTGGATGAAGCATTGTCAGATCCGGATTGGATCTTGGGAATGCAAGAAGAGCTAAACCAGTTTGAGAGTAATAAGGTCTGGTACCTAATTCCTAGACCAAAAGATTAATCGGTCATAGGAACGAGATGAGTATTTAGAAACAAACTCAATGAAGACGGTTTGGTCACGAGGAACAAAGCCAAATTAGTGGCACAATGATACAAACAGGAAGAAGGCATTGATTTTGAAGAATCATTTGCCCCTGTAGATCAGATTGAAGCTATTAGGATTTTTCTAGCTTTTGTTGCTTTCAAAAATTTTAAAGTTTTTCAAATGGATGTTAATAGTGCATTTTTGAATGGTGACCTACGTGAAGAAGTATATGTTGAACAACCACCCGGTTTAAAAAATGCTGACCTACCCAACCATGTATACCGCTTAAATAAAGCTTTATACGGTTTAAAGCAAGCTCCTAGAGCCTAGTATGATACACTAATCGCATTTCTGTTAAAACATGATTTCACCATAGGTTCGGTGGACAAAACACTATTTAAATTTGAGAAAAAGGAACACATTCTACTTGTTCAAATATATGTAGATGATATTATCTTCGGTCAACCGATCCTAAGCTATGTGATAAATTCTCAACCTTGATGACTAACAAATTTGAAATGAGTATGATGGGAGAATTAAGCTTCTTCCTAGGTCTTCAGGTTAAGCAACTCGAAGAAGGAACTTTCATAAGCCAACCCAAGTATACTAAGGAACTTCTAAAGAAATTTGGGATGGACACATGCTCGTCAGCCGCTACTCGAATGAGCTCATCGGTCAAATTGGACAAAGATGATGACGGTCAAGCAGTTGACCTGACTGCTTACCGAGGAATCATCGGTTCTCTCTTATACCTAGCAAGTAGACCGGATATATTATTTGTGGTCGGTGTGTGCGGGAGATTCCAGGCTAATCCAAAACAGTATCACTTCACAGCCGCGAAGCGAATCTTAAAATATCTAAAAGGAACTCCTGAAGTCGGTTTATGGTATCCAAAGGACTTATCTTTCAACCTCACAAGTTACTTAGATGCAAACTATGCAGGTTGCAAGGTTGACAGAAAAAGTACCAGCGGAACATGTCAATTCCTAGGTGATCGGCTTGTTTCATGGCACAACAAGAAATAGACATCGGTTGCCACATCTACCGCAGAAGCTGAGTATCTGGCAGCCGGAAGTTGTTGTTCACAACTTCTGTGGATCCAACAACAACTAAAGGATTTCGGTATCACAGCCGAAGAGTCTCCGATATTCTGTGATAATATAAGCGACATAGCAATTACATACAATCCGGTTTTACACTCTAGAACCAAGCACATTGACATAAGGCACCACTTCATCCGGGAACATGTAATGTTGAAGCATATCCGGCTGGAAGCTAAGTTTTCTCAATTCAGACTCACACTTGGTTTAACCGATATTAATCAGCTTATCTTTAAAAGGGAAATCGGTTCGAACAGACAAAACCGGTAGTTCCTCCTAAACTGTCGGATTCCAAATTCACCAAGGTATCTATGGAAGAACCGTATTATCTTTCAGTTAGAGTAAACCGACCGGTTACTTAGTGCATGCACAAATTAACCGCATCGAAACGAATGACTGAAAACCAACCGGTTTGGAAATAGTTTACTTCGGATTATTTGGCCTCCAAACAAAAGTGGAATAATTACCTGTGTTTTAACTTATCTGTTCTGAAAAACTACATTTTCAAAGCAAAACGGTCATACCTCAAAAGACGTGAAGATATGATATCTTTCACCGTCCAAGCCTATGTCTCACATCCTAGGTTGTAGACATGCTTATTTCATGCAAAATGCTTTATCTTATGGTTAATAGAGAATATTACATGCTATACACTGGATAATACTATCATTCATCTACTAATATTTAAGTTAGACAAACCTTAGACAAAACAACCACAAGCTCCAACCTATACTCTCACTAAGACAAAATGTCTCAGTTTCCAAACATCCTTCAAGTGGATTTCGATTCAGCTCAAGGCACTGAGCATTATGAAGTCTTCAAGATGATTAAGTCACTTGAAGACACCGGTCTCAAATACTTTCTAGATGACAAATACGTCATCTTCCCAGAAACAGTCTGGAATTTTTCTACAATGCTAGGGTTTTCCGGGGTACTCCTCACTTCGACACCCACATTCAATCCAAGGTGGGAGGGACCGTGTTTGATTTCACAGAAAGTGACTTCGCCAGATGTTTCGACCTTCCGAAGCAAAGGCTCACCGACCTAAACGTTCCGGCTGAACTAAAGGCTGAAATTTCCTTAAGCATTGCTCGGTCAAACCGCCCGGTCGGTGACCACGGTGCCAGGTTATCCTTGAGAGCTGAATACCAGCTTCTCAACGATGTTATCGGTCGAGGCATCCTAGGAAAGGATGTGACCAACACCTACTGTGTTGCAGTGTTCAACATGATGACTTCCATTACAACGGATATGCCAGTATACTGGTCTAGGATGTTGTTCGATATCCTAATCTAGATGATCAGCATTCGCGCAATCAGCCTCGTCCCCCAGATAAGCTGCCTACTTTTGGAACTTGGGGTTCCACTATGTCCGGGTGAAGGGTTGAACCAGGCCCAGGTCATAACCAAGGAGGTTGCCAACTCATTTTATGAGCGGTTCGAGAAGGCCTGGAAGAGGAAGAACCGACACCTCAACTCCTCCGGCAATTAAGTCACTCCTTCCTACAACCGGTCATTTTGTTGTGTGCACCGGTTGTATCGTTATCCCACTCTATCATGATCATTTCGGTCTAGTCTATGTTATTTTCGGTTTTAACTTTCTCCCTTTCGGTTTCATGTACTTTCCTCCATTAATGAAATGTAACTTTCAACTTCCAACTACATGAGTAATTACACAAACTTAGTTACTTTCTAACTAGATTCTCTACCTCGAGCTCCGCAACCGGTCAAAAGTAACTCCTTTCTAAGGAGTTTTGGAAACATAAATATTCTCTTCTTAAATAAGACAAAACTAAATTTCAGCATTAAATGCTTCCATTTTCCCTCCAATTCTAACACTATATAAGGAACTTTCCCTTAACAATCCAACATACCTCCAACAAATTAGAACTTCTTGAACTCTCTCTCTTGGCAAAACTTGAAATCATGTCGAGCCGAACACTAAGGAACTATTTGAGCATTGATTTCGACTCATGTCTTCACCATGATGATCTGGAAACGAAGGAACTCATGTTTGAATCAATAATCGACACCGGTCTTCGTGATTTTCTCGAAGAATCCGGATCTATGCTCATTCCAGAAGTACTGGAATTCTTCCACAATGCATACATAAGTGATGATATCATTGTCTCCACGGTGAGAAGGCACACCATTTCCTTGAGTGAATCCGAATTTGCTCAAATGTTTAATCTACCCACAGAAAGGTTTTCTGACTTCCCATCCCGGGTGGGAAGCGCAGCAACCGATTATTCGGAACTGTTCTCCGGAACAGAGGTGCCAGTGGAGAACTACGGGCTAAAAACCACATCCAACTTCTTCACGAGATTGTCAACCGCTCCATCATTTGCCAATCTCCAAACCAACACTACTCCAAGAAGGTCTTCGACATGATGACCTACATTGTCAGCAACACCCCCATAAATTGGGCATCGGTCCTCTTCCAAAACCTGAGGACTATGGTCGAGACAAAGAAAGGTCTCGGTTATGCCCCCCCACATAAGCAGGCTCATTCTTGAACACAACTCAGATTTTGGACCGGGTACACTAGCGTGCCCATCAAATGTTCTCGATGAGGAAGGGGTAGAGGAGAAGATCTCTAGAATCGTTATTATATAAGTGTCTTGTGTTTTTCAAACCGATCAATGTATCGGTTTCTATCATGTATCTTTTTTTTCAATGATTATCTGATTTTTAAGCTTGATAACCGGGTCAAAAATCGCAATATCAGAATATCTATCTAACTGACTAACCGGATGATATCGCTAAATTACTTCATTAAAAACACGGTCAAAATCGAAAACCGCATCCTCACGGTTAAATAACTGACTCACCTAATAAACGGTTACAAGACAAACCGCTTCATCGACGGTTAAATAACTGCATCAAAAGCCCGCTCAAATCTCCCGCCCATCACTTCCCTCCTTTGTTTCCCGCCCATAGCCATTGGAGGGAAAATTCCCGCTCAATACTGATATGACGGTTCGCGGCGGTTGGAATTCCAACCCGCTCAATACTCACGCGACATCCGACGTCTACTATCAATGGGCCCTGCACCGGCATTAGATATCAATGGGCCCTGCTTCCGGATCTCACTGTTAACCAGAAATTCAAGAAGCTGGTTGAGATAAAGGAGGAGGTAGTCAGCCTGACAAAGGCTCAAAGCGTCATAACCGCCTTAGGACAAAATAGGATGGTCGAACCGCATGCTCGGTTACTGGGGCTAACTGAACACATTCGACATCTCCAAGAAAAGCATACTCCAGGGACACCGGACTCTTCACTTGAGCTCTTGGTGTTAAACTTGCTAGCGGTCAAAGAAAGGGAACTGACCGAGGAGATGGCACGGCTTGAAGCGGAGCCCGAGCACCAGGAGACGTCGAACTTCTCCAGATCCCCACCCGAGGATGATGGTGGTCCGAAACCGACCAACAATGAGCATTCCTCTCCTCCACCAGAACAGGATATCAACATCACCGAACTCAGGACGGGCACACCGCTCACAGACCAGCGAGCCTCTGTTCAAACCGGGGACTCTATACCAACTATAACGGAAGAGTAGGTAAAGACCCTCATCGAGGAGTTTGTCAATGACGCCATTCGGCCATGGAAAAAGATGATCAAAGAAACTGCGGCTAGATCCATCGAGATGGATGAGACGACAAATAAAGATCTAAAAACCGCGATCGACCGGATCACGTCCGTTGAAGAAAATTACGGTAATACAGATCAATTGTACAACGGTCATCTTGACAGAACCAAGGCATTGGAGGAGACAACTCCGAAGCTGGTGACCGACCTCGCATTTGTCAGCCAAAAGGTCGCTATGATGGAACAATCTCAAGAAACAACCTATCAAAGGCTGAAGAAGGTTGATGAGGACTTGGTTCAATCCGGTGCCCAAGTCGGTTCTACACTTGAGAGGGTGGTATCGCTTGAAGAAAAGCATGCCAAGATCGAAGCCGATCTTAAAGCGGTCACCGAACAGGTGGCGGAGTTAATAGAGGCAAAGCTGGCTGCCGATAAGGCACTTGAGGAAGCAAATGCTAACGCGGCCCAAAAGCTCCAAGATGCCCTGGACGAGCAGGCTTGGATTCAGAAGGAAACGGTTCTGGCAGATGCGAACCTGGCCGGACATATTCAAAAGATAGAGAACAGTGCACCGGCCATAGAACTCAACAACGTAAAGATGCTGTTCGGCTACTCGTCCAACAGAAAACATACAATGAGTTCGCCAAGGCTCACAAGAAGTCCAAAGCGGTTGCTTCCCCTTCCGTTCCAGTTACACGAAAAAGGAAGGCGGCTTTGAAGAGGCGGAAATCACGACACTATTGGACAGAGTCATTGATTCGGTTGTTGATCCTTCATTCAATTCGGTTTTGCAAGACGATGAAGATTTCGAGGAAGAAGTCGAGCCACAACTCAGAAGACAGTGGGGTTTCGATGCGGTTCCAATTAGATCGTTCGCTCAACCGATCTCTCCCTTCACCGGCATTTCAGGCGGTCAAGGATCCTCATCTAGGCCGGTTCCAGCGGTCAAGGGAAAAGCGACTAATGAACAGCTGGAAAAATTCTTGCCGCCCAGATCGATGAAATAGTGGCTCTGTTTACTCTATTTACTTATGTTTACTTCGGTTTTATATATATAAAGTATTTTACCTTAGTATATTTCATATATATATCAAGTATTTTTGTGAAACAGGCCTACATTTGCATTCTTACATGGTTTTGAATATTTTAAATAAAATAATCAAAAAGGGAGAAATTGATAAGATAAAATATAAACTTCTTCAAAAAAAATTTCAAAATTTTCCAAAATTTTTTGAAAAGTTCTCCCAAGTCAGTTTCCAAAAATCCGGCCAAATAAATTCTTAAAAACAACCGGCCTACATTTGCATTCTTACATGATTTTGAATATTTTAAATAAAATAATCAAAAAGGGAGAAATTATTAGATAAAATTAGATCGGTCAAATAAAAATTAACAAAAACAAACCTCTTGTGCAGGAACAGGTAAAGAATTCAACCGATCAAGATACTCAACCGGTTAAGAAACTCAACCGGTCAAGCAACCCAACCGACCAAAAACCTGACCAAACAAGAAGACAAGATCGGTCAAATCAGAAGGCCAAAATCATTGAACATTCGGTCAATCTGAAGTTATGGAAAAACCGGAAGCCATTTGGTTAACATAAACAACCGACCAGTACAAATAGACACTTCGAGTATATGTTGAGGATGATACCGAAGGGACAGACTTTAGTATTGCCATATTCATACAAGTCTGAAGACAGTATGCATGCTGCAGAAGATCGTCCGACAAGATCTTTCCACTCCAGGATAAATCAGAGACGAAATCTTCCAGGTACAGGAAACTGTCAAACCGACAGTTGCCATATTGAGTAAAAGACAAATCTAGCCGGTTTGACTGCCAGGTCTGAAGACTAGACCGCCAGGCCTGAAGACTAGACCGCCAGGTCTGAATTAATTAACCTCTGCTCAACCAATCAGATTCAAAGAAATGAAATGTGACCGTTGGCAAATTTCACCTATAAAAGAAGGAGCTGAAGAGGAGTAAATGTGGTTACAAGTTCTGAGCGTTTTCAACAACCTAAGTCACAAATCGTGTTTTATCTCTCTAAATTAAAAGAGTTTAAGTGTGTATTTGAAGTGAGATTACAATTTCGGTGAGAATTGTACGAGTGTTATCGAGCAGAAAATAAGTCTCGATCGGATTGTGTTTGTGTATTCCTTAGTGAAAATCCTTCTCGCGGTTTCGAGAGGAAGGGGTGACGTAGGAGTTTATCTCCGAACATCCATAAAATTCTGTCTTGTTATTTACTTTCTGCCGGTCTTGTGCTTTAACCGATTCTACTTAAACCGACTTACATCATTATAACCGAATTACCAAATCCCAAAACCGACCTACTATACTCCAAACCGACTTCATCCGAATCCGGTTCTGCCTATCACGTGTGTGTGCTGCTTCAACCTGAAACAAACCACTTCCGCACTTGAACTCGGTTCAAGGGTTTGTGACAGTTTGTGTAGTATTGAAACCCCGGGGTTAATCTCTAACCAGATTAATCACCAACCTTTGAGTGAAATGCGCTAACCAGCCAGACCCCGGTCCGCTAGCCGCGACCTAGATCCTAACAACAGTGCATATTGATAGTTGTCCTCAATTAATCAGAAGATGAAGCGTCTAAATGCTCACGTAGTTAGACTTCTAACTTGCTTCGACATTCTGGCTTCTAGGTTGGATGGACGTCTATTAGACGAAGGAGTCTATTAGACGCAGGCGTCTAATCACACTTGTCTTATAGACATTTATTCGTCTATTAGACGTAGACGTCTCATTACGCATGAACACCACACGTTAGACGTGTATCTGGTTAGACGTGAGCGTCTAACTATGCTTTTCTTATTGACATCTAAACGTCTATTAGACTTGGACGTCTAACCTGCGTATGTTATAAACCAAGACAATGATCCAAAACATAAGCACAAACTCCATAAGCAAGTATATGTCTAAGTACTTGCTTTTCTTTTAGACGTCCTCATCTAATAGACCGATTAAAGTTTTCGTCTACGTGCATTTGCTTGAACATTTTAAACATTAAATTTCTCCCCTCAATTTATGCATATTTAAAATAAAATAAATGAATAAATGCATTGAGGTCCTCAAGACCAAAAATAATTTTAGGGAAGATAAACTTAGTCCATAGGAATGGAAGATGTGCCATTTGTTGATCTTCTGGAGCATGTTCTCAAAAGAGTGTGCTCCAAGTTTCCTCCATGCAGCTATCTTGTATCACCTTAAACAAAAATATATTTACAGCTTTTGGTACCCACATTCACTTGGGTCCTCGATCAATCAGTCCCTTAGGAATCCATATTTAAGTTATTCTGATGGACTTCCCATTTTGTGTTGTGATTAGTGCGTATGATTTAGGCTTAATAGACGTCTTCCTACTAGTCGCTGATCCCTTAACCTTAGAGAATAGTTTTTTGTTTAAAACTGTTTGACTTCTTGTTAAGTTTTGATATGCAAGACTTGTTGGCTACTAACTTTCTAAGTTTCAATAAGCCTACAGTTGGCGGAACATAAGTAATTTCATCATTTATGTTTAGATCCTCACAACTTCGATCAGTTCCACTATCAGTTAAAGTCCCTTTGACAAAGCTCATTGGCTTAAACTTGTTTGTTGTTGAGTTTAACTTCTTATAGGACTTGTCTGAGTCATTACTGTCAAATCCTAGACCAGATTTGTACCCAGTAGGCCTTAACAGACTAATATGATATTTGACAGCTTTTCTAGACCTTGTCCAAGAACTGACAATGTAAGTTAAAATTTGGTTTTTAGAAGAAAGAGTTTGAATCTTTTCCTTGAGCGTCTCATTCTCAGATGATATCTCATCCATGTTGTTCTCAAAAAGTTTTGGTTCAGAAGTTTGAGAAGAAATAAGTTCAACATTTTTAGATTTTAAACTTGTTTCAATTTGAGATTCAGATAACTTTCTATACTCCTGACCATGTCATTGAGTGCAGTAACTAAGTCAACTCGTGAAAATTCTTCTAAAGAGAAATCAAATACCTTAAAGGCTTCCTCTTCTCTTGCCATGAAGAAAGAAACCTCCTCATCATCACTATCATTGGATGATGAGTAATCTGAGTCGCTTTTCATCCACTTGGCCTTGCTGTCAGCCTCCATGTGGGCCTTTAGCTCATTTTCGTTGTCTTTCATGTTCTCATCACGTTTCAGCTTCCTACACTCTGATTTGTAATGACCTAGTATGTCACAGTTAAAACATTTCACGTTAGCCTAAGATTTAGTCTTATCATCATTGTTATTGTTTGAAGAACTTGAGTTAGAATTGCTTTTCTTCATGAACTTTCTGAATTTCTTCACTAAGAGAGCCATCGCGTCGCTGCTTAGCTACTGGGCAGTTGTCTTTACTTCAGTATTCATTAGTGACTCATTAGAGGTCACCAAAGCCCTGGTTATAATTGTGGATGTGGGGTGCTCCTCTTTAATCGTAGAGTTTAACTCGAACTCATAGGCCTTCAGATCGACAAGAAAGTCGAAGAGCTCCATCTTATTGAGGTCTTTGGACTCCCTCATCGCTATAGTTTTGATGTCCCATTCCCTTGGCAAAACACGCATGAACTTTATAGAAATCTCTTTGTTGTTGTAGGTCTTGCCCATTATAGATAGGGTGGTAACAATTTTGTTGAATCTTGCATCAAACTCAGTCATCATATCTCCAGGACGCATCTTAAAGATGTCAAACTGCTGGGTGGAAACCATTATACTGTTTTCTTTGGTTTGCTCGTTACCTTCACAGAGTTGAGTGAGTCTATCCCAAACTTCTTTGGCAGACTCGCAAGATATGATGTAGTAGAACATGTTGTCGTCAAGAGATCTGTATACGATGTCCATGGCCAAGTTGTCGAGATTGATCTTCCTCTTATCTTCATGTGTTCACGTAGATCTGTCTTTCTCTATCTTAATAGGGCCTTCTGTGACAATGTTCCATATGTCATAGTTTAAGGAAGCAAGATGAGCATGAACTCTCTTCTTCCACACCATGTAGTTTTCTTTCGAAAATATGGGAATTTTGGAGGAGCTGGCATCTTTAGAAATGATTCAGGTTCTTTAGAAGATTGAGAATAGAAAACAGGGCTCAAATACCACTTGATAGGATCAATGTTAACAATAGAGACTAGGTTCTGATTATTGATAACATCTTATACACTTTAGTTCAATTTTAACTCTGTTAGAAGTTAAAATATGTTTCTATTCTTCACAAATCCTTCGAACTCTTGAAACGGTTTCAAGTGCAGAAGTGTTCATCGGATTTGAAGCTTTGAACCAATGAAAGATGAATGACAGAAAGTAAAGAACACAAAGAGTTGTATATGGATGTTCGGAGCAAACCCTCCTACGTCACCCCTTCTTCCACAACCGGAAGGATATCAACTAAATACTTTGAATCAAATACAGTTTAATGAGCCAGCTAACTCTCTGTTGAACAAAACAACCTCTATTTAACTTACAATATTCTCAACAATATTCTCACAGCTAGACAATAATTGATTCTTTCTCTCTTGAACTTGAAGAATTTAAAAAATCAGTAGGTGCAAGAGTAAGCTTGTAAGATTGGTAACCGGTAACAAGTAATTCGGCTGTTGTCCTTGAGCATCTATTTGTAGTAAAAGGATACCAACGGTCAAATCTTCTTCATGGACACGTGGCAAACGTCTATTGGAAGTCCTCCCATAATATGAGAAATCTTCAGACTCTGAGCAAAGGGATCGTGGCCGTACTGAACTAGTAGTGCGCTGAATATTTTCCTGAAATTGTCTTTTACTAGACAAACCGTTGGAAGGACATTTATGTACGTGGCGTTCGTTCATTGGATACAAATAGAGGGCTTGTCAGACTGCACAAAGGTGATTGGAGCAGTAATAGCAGACAACTAGTTGACCGTGGTTAGACATATGCTATCTTCAAACGACTGCTAAAGCGAGGCATTAGACGTGCTCCATTAGAATACCAAGTCTATGGGAGTTAGACGTCCTCGTCTAACTGCGCATTCCATTAGACAAAAAGTTTAATGGAGTTAGACATCAACGTCTAACTACGTGTTCCATTAGACTACCAAGTCTAATGGAGTTAGACTGCAACTTCTAACTACGTATTCCATTAGACTACCAAGTCTAATAGAGTTAGACTGTAACGTCTAACTACGTATCACATTAGACTATGAAGTCTAATGGAGTTAGATGTCGACGTCTAACTACGTTTCCCATTAGACTACCACGTCTAATGGAGTTAAACGTCCTCGTCTAACTACGAATCCCATTAGACTATCAAGTCTAATGGAGTTAGACGTTCTCATCTAACTACGAATCCTATTAGACTAGAAAGTTTAATGGAGTTAGACATCATCGTCTAACTACGAATCCCGTTAGACTATGAATTCTAATGGAGTTAGACTACAACGTCTAACTTCGCATTCCATTTCACTACCACGTCTAATGGAGTTAGACCACAACGTCTAACTTCACATCCCATTAGACTACCACGTCTAATGGGACTACGACGTCTAACTTTGCATCCCATTAGACTACCACGTCTAATAAAGTTAGACTACAACATCTAACTTCGCATCCCATTAGACTACCACGTCTAATGGGGTTAGACTACAACGTCTAATTTCGTCTAATTAGCCTACTTAGACCACGTCTAAGTTAGCATAGTTTAATGTACCTGCCCAAAACCAAATAGACAACTTAGCTTTTCACAAATAAACATCATCAAAATTCCGTTCTAAATATCATCAAGATTCTTTTCATAATATCATCGAAATTTTGTTGTTTAATATTTCAAAGCTTTTATTTATTTCTAAGTTAATTACTTCTCACTTAATTAACTCTTTTTCTTTACTTTGTTTTTACATTTTCCCAACAGATCACTTCCGAAAATTGAGGGACTAGATCGTACATATTCCACCATTCCTGAGGTGTCTGTCACCCCAAAGGAGGATTCCCCCTTTCCCGAGACTACATTTAGTTAATTAAAACTTATACTTGATATTTAAATGATTATATAAATTTTAACAAATGTTATTTTATTTTTATTTTCTAGGGTCTTCATCGAGGAGGAGAGGACGGGGGAAGAAGAAAAACACGGTTCTCGTGAAACTAGCAACTGAGAGAAGATGCGTTTAGAATCCAGAGAGTTAGATGGAAAACCAACTTGTGATAACTCCCCTACTAGTCTCGGAATATTGGCTCCATTGTTAATAATCCCATGGTGGTGCCATATCGTCTAAAATTTCGACTGATCTGTCTGCCTAGTTGGACCACATACGGAGGTTCATCTCTGTGAGTTTTATATTTATGAATGTGTTATATTATAATATGAAGCTTTCACAATTCTCAAATATGTTGTTATTTTTTAAGATCTTTCGAGTCTTCATCCAATGACATTGACACCAATAGAGCTAGGGTGATGCCAAGTGGAAAACATGGGATATGTTGAGATATATGAACAAGAGGGACTACATTAAACCACATAAGGGCGACGAGGATACGATCATATTAATCCCTCCTCTTGAATTTGACTACGGAGATTAAAATTATCTCCTTGACCATCACTACTTCATGACTAAATTTAAGGTATAATAGTCATTTCTAATTTATTATAGGTTTAATCGACTATTAACTAACAACTTAACTATCTTATAATTGCAGAAAAAAAGTATGACCATCGTCGACAATAGATCAAAATTAGTATACACCCACCACACTAGCATACAATCATGATGTTAAATCAGGATGTTTTATTATAAGGATTTTTTAAAATTATTATGATGGATGAACAGTTGATTGATGAAAAACAATTAATGGGTTTGTTAATCACAATTAGAATCGGGATCGCCAATAGGAACTAGGGTTCGACTATTGTTGAACGCTTACACACACATTGGTCGATAATAACCCTGTTAGAGGTTGATTAACGATTTCTATTCTTCGCAAGTACATCAGATGAGATATCCTTTGATTTTATCTATACTTTAATCATAATAAGCCAAAAATCCATTAATTGGATTATGATTTCCTATGAGCGAGCAACATGGATCAGCATGGATAACTTGTCTTTTGGTGCTTTTGACAGTCTAGACTGTGTTTCCGATAACTACTACCAAGAAGTCTTCCTCAGGCTTGCACTAAAATGGAAATAAAATACTAATATAGCATAAAGCTGAATATCTGCAGCTACTAGAAATATGTTTGTACTTAGAGACACGATTAATAAAGTCGGATGCGCTTTTACCGATTTATAAAATACTGACTTGGTAAAATACCGGTTACGCATCAAGAAAAATCAACTTGGTAAAATACCGGTTACGCATCTGGAAAAACCGATTTCGAATACTACCGCTTGCGCATCTAGAAAAACCGATTTCGAATACTATTGGTTGCGCATCTGGAAAAACCGATTTCGAATACTACCGGTTGCGCATTGGTAAAAAACTGATATGCATGAATACCAGTTACGCGTCTCTACATAATACCGATATCTAAAATATCGATCCCGCTTCTTCATAAAACCGATATGTAAAATACCGATTCCGCTTCTTCATAAAACCGATAAGTAAAATACTGATCCTACTTCTTCATAAAATTGATATGTAAAATATCGATCTTGCTTGTTCATAAAACCAATATGTAAAATACCGATCCCGCTTTTTCATATAACCGATATGTAAAATACTGATCCCTAAAGTACCCGGTCTTCTTAATTGCTGAAGTATAAAACCGATAAGACTTGAGAAAATACCGATAAATTTTCTTCCGGTTTTTCTTTAATCTGCACAAAATTAACTCAGTTAAATTTTTATTTAATAGTTAATTAATGCTAATAATTACTTATTTTTACTTAACAATTTCTCCCTTTTTGTTTATTTAATCTAAATATTCAAAACTATCTAACTTTGTAATCGTTGACTGATTATGCTAAGTTAATTATTAATTTTAATCTAACAATCACCAATGTGATCAAGACATAAAGTTTATATTCTTATTTAACTTGAAATCTATATTTATAATATATCCGTCACCAATGTGACCAATTTTGAAAAGTTTATAGATATCAAATTAAAATAAATTCAATCAATTAATGGGTTCATAAAGTGATAAGACATAAAATTTATACTCCTATTTAATGTGATATTTATATTATGAGTAATTTTTTAGTCACCAAAGTGTCCAAATTATAAAGGTTTAATAGATATCAAATTAAGTTAATTCAATTACTCATGCTTATGTGATGCTTATTAACGAGATAATATTATGTTGTTTGTTTATTTTTATTTTATCATGAATATATATTGAAGTTCGTTATTATAAAATATTATGAATCGTCCAAAGGCTGACTAGTTATTTTATCATTATGAACATTATCGTGGTGAATTAATATAATATTATGAATCGTCCAAAGGTTGACTAGTTATTTTATCATTATGAACATTATCGCGGTGAATTAAAATACTTAGTTAGGTACGTTTAGTATATCCAAAGATTGCAAACATATTTGATTGGAGTGTGTTAATAACCAATTATATTTATAAATTTGAGCATTAATTATGTTTATGTTGTATTGTGTCACCCAAAGAAGAACTTCAATATGCGTTAATGTTCATTTGTTTAAATCATTCTGAATATAGTCAAGTTTTATTCAAAGCATTAGTGTGGGTACCTTCTATATGTATTGCAGTATCTGTTCTAGTTTTTCTTCATTTGCAATCTACGTTTGTTGTTAAGTTTTCTAGACTTCATTTCTCTTAATGGTGTGAACAAGTTCAGTTTCACCTTGGTGTTCTAGATCTTGACATTGCACTTGTAAGTGAGAAACCTGCCGCTCTTACTTATACAAGCAGTGTTGAACAAAGATCTTTCCATAATGCTTGGGAAAGATCAAACAGACTGAGCCTGATGTTTATGCGGATGACTGTAGTAAACAACATTAAGTCCACACTTCGCGAAACTCAAAGTGCTAAGGAATTTATGACATTTGTGAAAGAATACTCTTAGTGTGACTCTGTCGATAAGTCACGTGCTGAGACACTTATGGGTACTTTAACCACCATCAAATTTGATGGTTCTCATACCATGCATGAACATGTTCTTGAAATGACGAACATAGAGGCAAGATTAAAGTCTATGGGATTAGAGGTTAATGAGAACTTTCTGGTGCAATTTATCATCAATTCCCTCCCTTCTCCTTATGACCCATTTCAAATGAGCTATAATAATGTTAAGGATAAATGGAATGTGCATGAAATAGAAAGTATGCTCATTCAGGAGGAATGAAGACTTAAGAAACTAGGAGTTCATTATGCTAATCTCCTTTATCATAAAGGAGCTGGAAAGAAACCATGAAAGAATTATGGAAAGGGCAAGCAAGGACAATCACAAATAAATAAGTCATTTTTGCCAAAAGTATGGACACTATAAGATTGATTTCCTGAAACGTATGTCATGTTTCTAAAAGAAAGGTAAGCCTAGTGCTTTAGTGTGTTTCGAATCAAATTTAGTAGAAGTTCCTTATAATATGTGTTGGATTAATTTTGGTTGTACAATTAATGTTTCTAATATGATGTAGGGATTCCTTACAACTCAAACCATAAATCCAAATGAAAAGTTTATCTTTATGGGAAACGGAGTCAAATCTCTAGATGAAGCCATTGGAACTTATCTCTTAATTCTAGATACTAGACATAATTTAGATCTTTTCAAACCTTTTATGTTCCTTCGGTCGCAAATACTGTAGATGCCGAAAACCTTGTGTTGTTCGGTCCACATGATGTGAAGTTCTTAAGGAACATGAAAGTAATCAAGGCGGATGTGGTTCACACTAGAACTCAAGTAAATGATCTATTTGTCCTTTCAACATCAATTTCGTACATAAAAAAGGTGAACGAAAAAAGCACCTCCTTTATATGGCATTAAAGGCTTGACATGTCAATATGACTAAGCTCAGTGTTATGTCTCGAAAGAAACTTGTCAAAGGTGTACCTGAAGATCTGAGAATTGAGGAGGGAAGTGTATGTGAAGGATGTCAATACGGGAAGGCTCATCGACTTCTATTCGACAACTCTATATTGAGAAGTAAGGGTCCTTTGGATCTAGTTGATAGTAACTTGATGGGACCAACTTGAACTTCCCATACTCAGGAAGTAAATATATGGTGTTGTTTGTGGATGATTTCTCCAGGTTCACTTGGGTGTATTTTGTGAAAGAGAAGTCCGAAATGTTCTCTAAATTTCTTGAGGTTAAGGAGATGGTATAAGGAGAACAAGATAAGAAAATTCGAGTACCGCGGACATACAATGGTGGGTAATTTTGCTCAAAAGAGTTTGAATTGTTATGTGTTTTGTAGGCAAAATGGGATAAAAAGAGAATTCTCCTGTCCTAAGACCCCGCAATAGAATGGGATAGCCGAAGGAAGATTCGATACCTTATGGAGACTTATAAGTCGCGAGTGCACATGAAGAATATACCAAAGTAGTTATGGGAAGAATGTATGAGTTGTTCTGCCCATGTCATCAATCGAGTTCAACTTAGCCCATAAATTCAAATCTCCATTCGAAATGCTTTATGGTTTTAAGCCAAATGTTAAACATTTTCTAGTTTTGGATCTACTTATTATTTCCATATTTCAGACTCGAGAAGGAGCAAATTGGATGCAAAGGAAGTCAAATGTTTGTTCGTCGGCTATGTCTAGAGAATTAAATGGTGGCGGTGTATGGATCCATCAACCCAAAAAGCACTATGTCGAGAGATATTGTTTTTGACAAAATTTCTTTGTGCTACATGAAAGACGTTGAAGAAACTGTTCAGACTAATCTTCCCATACCCACGTCTATTGGAAGCTCCTATAGTAGTGATAATAGTGACAGGGGGAGCCCTAACTTAGCTCAAGATACTTTAGTCGATGAAGGAGCAAAAAGTGAAAGGTTACTAGGAAGTCCACATCAAGAAGAATCTATTCAACAACAGAATGAGAAATCTCGACCAAAAAGGAACATTATAAGGCCCTATCGATTAGGGATGATAATTTTGTAACAACCTTATCTTGTTTCTTGGCAAATGTAATAGACGACGAGGAACCGGCTTCTTATAATGAAGAAAAGAATGTCAATGAATGGGTGGAAGCAATGGATGAGTAAATACATGCTCTTAAGAAGAATGAGACATGGGACGTTGTTCTGAAGCCTCATGATACTCAAGCAGTCATATGTAAGTGGGTGTATCAAATCAAGCTAAAGGATGATGGAAGCATAGATCGATACAAAGCTAGATTGGTCGCTCGAGGATTCACGCAGAAGTATGGAGAAGATTATGAGGAGACATTTAACATAGTTGTGAAGATGACGTCAATTCGCACTGTGTTGGCCTTAGCAACAAGTTCTCGATGGAAGTTGTGGCAATTGGACGTCAAGAATGCATTTCTCTATGGAGAACTTGATCTCCCAATATATATGGAAAAACCACCTAGATTTGTGAAGAAGGATGGTAATCAATTGGTTTGTAGACTTAAGAAGGCACTATATGGATTAAATGCATGATGTCAGATGAGCTCTCGCTTCGTTTTGAGATAAAGAAACTTGGTGAACTTGGAACTATCCTTGCTCTAAAAATCGAAAATTTATATAAAGGTTTGTTTGTATCGCAGATCAACTACGCAAAGAAGTTGGAAGAAAAATTTGGTATGACTGATGGAAAAAAATTATTCTCATCTTAACCTAAATCCCAGACTCAGTTGAGACAAAGGAACATGTCTACCAGATCCTCGTCTGTATCATGCTCTTGTGGGATGTCTAACTTATCTGACTATAATAAGGCCTTCATTTCTTATGCACATAGAGTGGCGAGTCGATACTTGCAGGAGCCAAGGAAACCACACCTCGAATAAGAAAAGAAAATTTTAAAGTATATTAAATCTCACTAGATATTGGTCTACTCTACGAAAAAAGATGCAAAATTTGTCTTGCAAGGATTTGCGGATGTTGACTTTGTTGGAGATCGAGACGATCAAAGGTCCACATCCGGGTTTGTTTTTCTTTGTGGAAACACTATCATATCTTGGAGTAGTAGGAAACAAAGATCGGTATCCTTGTCTGCAACAGAAGCATAATACAAAGAATCACTTTACGCAGCACAAGAGTGCATATGGCTTCGTAAATTCTGGGAGGATTTCCATGTCAAGTTTGATCATCTGGTTCCTATCCATAGAGATAATTTGAGTACTATTAAATTGACTTCAAATCCTGTGTTTTATGCGATGAAAAAACACATTGAGTTGGAGCATCACTTTATTCGTGAAAAGTACTAGAGAGAATCATTGAGAAGGTTGTAGTAAGGTGTAAGGTCCTTTCGAAGATTTACGATCTAAGTTAGGACTAGTTCATCGGAGATCATTTTAAGGGGGAGTGTTAGAAATTAAAGTAATAATAATAATTAAGGAGTCTTTTTATTATTCAAGAGTCTCTTAGATTGTCCAAGTCTCTTGGTCATATCTCTAGTAAAAGAGACTATCTTAGTTTAATATCTAAGTTTTGTTCTTACTTATATAAGTTTGTAATAGTTTTCTTATTTAAACAAGTTTAGTAGATAAAATTTCATTCTAGTTTGTTTCTTTCTCTAATGTCCTTATTCACTTTGTAATAAGTTTTTCACGGTTCAATCATCGAAGTCATGTTTGTGACTTCGTTACAGGTATTCCATTTGCATATCTTTGTCACGTTAAGGATTGAACTATATGTGATTGTCTGGTTCTTGTTAAATAATAGATGTTACACTAATGTGGTAACTCAATTTTGTTTTTCTGGCATAAAGCTTGGTCTTGCATTTGCATATTTCTGGTCACATTATCTCCTGGACAAAACTTATGTAATGGAATCATATCTGTATAATTTGGTTAGACCTTGAAGTTTGACTGAGATAAAGAGAGTGGAGATGGATTTTTGCAATAGACAAAATTTGTCTTTCTTCACTGTCTTCTGTTTAGAGTCCTCGCTCATGCAGAGAGTGATGTACATCACCAAATCTATTGGCATGTGAACAGTTTCGCTTGTTGGAGGACAAGTTTGAAAATACATTGTAAGCTCTTGCCTATTCTTTTTCTCTATATAGTTGTCTGTTTAACCATTGTTCATCCTATCCTCCTTCCCAAGACCATCAATGATACAGCCATTTATTCTATTACAAATCCTAATTCTTCTATAAAAACTTAGGAGAGTCTTAATTACATGTCCCAGAAACATGTATGCCTAATTTCCTCTATATGCAGGATTATTAATTACTGTCCCGATAGAATTTTCTTCCTTGGAAAATTCATTTTGCATGTTTTTTTACAAGTATATGGAAGAATAACCTAATTTATTGTCATTGAGGCATGTCCTTTGAGGTGAACTATAACTTTGTGCTTGGTAAAACACATCTTTCTAAAGTAATAATAAGACTATTTATTGTCCAATTCTGCTTTGGTGTGTCACAACTTTTGTTGCACCACTCGAGCGACTCAAGCTAGAGTATATTGTTAGTGAAGAACAAAAGAATCTTTTTGAGATCATTACAACTATTGGAGCTTCTCATGGATTGAAAGGCTTCTGGAAAGGATATTTTGTCAATATACTTCGCACTGCTCCATTTAAAGCTATAACTTTTATTCTTACGACAAAAATAGGAATAATATGCTCAAGGTCACAGGAAATGAAGAAACAACAAATTTAGAAAGATTCATTTCTGGAGCTGCTGCTGGGATCAAATCCATAGTGCTTTGCATTCCTATGGACATTGTATGACTTAACCTCACATATTTTTTTATTTTTTTAGTTTGACTAGTTAAACTTGATTGATTCTTGAATCTCTTTCCCTTCCTATTAAGTTTTCTCGATCTAACTATTCACTTGAGAGATATAACTTTAGATGGAAATTCACTCATTCAATCCAGGAGAGGAATTGAAAGGAATGAAGAGAATAGAAAGTTCTGCCAGATATGGGATATTTCGTTTGAGAATGTCACAAGTAGAATAAAAGAAAAAACGTTGTAGGCTCTAATTGATTATTGTTATTGTCTGTAATTCAATAATTGTTTCATTGTCAAATCTAGAAATTGTCTAGATCTGATCTTAAACTTTTGTATTTTTAATGAAATGGTATTAAGCTGTTTCCCCCCCCCCCCCAAAAAAAAAAAATAATTTAAAAATAATTAATCATTTGTTCAAATATTAATAATCTATGAGGCTAAATAACAATTTATCCTGACCCGATTTAAATAAACTAAATATAATTAATTTAAAGATTATTTATTTAAAAATCAGAGTCGCCAAGAGATTTTAAGAAAATCAATAAAATGATACGTGTACAAACGTATTTATACCAGAGTTTCTGAGAAAAGTGGTTAGTTGTCTGTTTACGTTTGGGAAAGGGCTTTTGCGCTAGATCCTCTACGCCCGCTTAAGGACGGTTTTCAAAATTCTTCTAAAATACACAAAGTCTGGCTTCTATTAATCTAATTATAACATTTCTTATCTTTAATTAGTAGTCAATGGGTCCTAAACGAGGATAGACTTTAAATAATTGTACAAAATTATTTAAAGAAGGTATGTACATGTTGCGTTGATGTTTAAATTTAACAAAACCTGAAAATATCAGAAAAAGATATTAAGAGTATAATCAAACAAGACCTTAGCAAAACATTTGCTTTCAGAAATATCCCATAGAATCTCGAGAGTTACTTTCTTACCTTGAGAATACCCTTTTTTAGAAAATGGGGGATTGGTTCGAGAATAGTTTTGGATTTTTGAAAATTGGAACCAAACGGGCCTAAGGATTAAATCCTAGGTTCGAGTCCGATCTTGTCAAATTGGGTTTAGTAGGGTTCGAGAGGTTCAATCTTAAGTAAGGGTTCAGACTTAGGCCTAGGGCTGTAACGGTCTTAGGCTAAGTGAGGGGTTTGATCCTAGGCTAGGGCTAGAGTTTGGCCTATGTTAAGTTGAGGCTAGGCTTAATTGTTGGTCCTACGTTAGGTGTCAAGGTCAATCCTAGGTCAAGTGGCAAGGTCTGTCCTAGGTTAATTTGGTCTAGGCTAGTTTTGTCGGCCCTAAGCCAACTCTCTCGGTCAGGCGGCACGGTCCTGGGCGGTTTCATCGGTTGGGCGGCTCGGTCCTAGCATTTTTTTCTCGGTCTAAGGCAAAATTTCAGGGCCTGGTGTTCTTGTTTTGGTCCGAAATTTCAGAAGGCCATAATTTTTGATTAAAATGTACAAATCACAATCCGTAAGTTGCAGTAGGTTCATATGATCATGAAGAACAAAAGCCTTAACATAAATCACTATTTTGAAAATCATAAGAGGATCAATTTTAAAACACCATTTCTTGGTCAAATTTTGGGATCTTTTCAATTAGGCCATTTCAAGGACTGATTTTTATTCCATTATCTTTAAAATGATGAATATAGTTAATCCATATCAAAACAAGAACATCATTACATTATTAAAATAGTTTTTTAAGATTGAATCAAAATCTAACTTTTTTCAAAAACCAAATTTGATCTAACATGATCAAAAGGGTAAAACAGTCACTTGGAATTCATTCCTACATGTTAAGAATCATGTATAGCTACTAATTTAATCAACAAATCCAACTTAGAAACAAGAAAATGAAATTTCAAAAATTCAGATTTTTAACCTTTGTTTTTCCAAAATTTCAATTTGATCAAACATGATCAAAGTTAGTTAGAAATCATCCAACCATGTATACAAACATGTAATAAAACTAATTGAACCAATAAAATCAGATTAAAATCAATAACACAAAGTTTTAAAATTCAAATTTCCAGGCTTTTTTCTCAAATTTCAATTTTAATCAAACATGGTCAAAACTTGATTACAGTTGTATGGAAATGATTCAAACATGTTTATAAACATAAATAACTATAATATGGATCAACAAATCTAGATTTAAACCAAGAACACAACATTTTAAAAAATCCAATTTTCAAACTGATTTTTGCAAAATTTTGTTCTAGGTTGATTTGATCGGTTTTCTTTCCACAAAAAGCTTACACATGATATATATAATGATTTTATACAAACAAATCACACAATCAATCATAAGAACACGACCAATGTGATCAAACAAGAAAATTTGAAGAAATTCAAAATTTTGAATTACAAATCGAAAATCAAGGCTTCTGGAATCATACCAACATCTGGAAAACATTCCTGGACAGTATTGGAAGTGATCCTGAAGCCTAGATCGAAGCTTGGCTCACCGGAGAATGTTTTGCACAAAATTGTTCTTGGCTAGAAATTACAGGTCTTCGATTGAGGCGATTTGATGTGTAATTTGCAGTTATTGTTTGATGTATTGGATTTATGATGATATGGAAGTATTTATAGGGTGGATAGGTCGGCTGTAGAAGGCCAATTTGGTATTATCGCTAGCATTCTTATCCCTAATTCGTGGCAGTTTTATTCTGGGGAAGATAAGGCTTCTAGATAAGGGGGAAACATAGGCGCTGATGAGGGGATCACGTGGGCAAAAAAATCAACGGATTTGATTGCTTGTAGCCGAAGTTAGAGCTTCTGGAAGAAACTCGCCGACGAGGTCGCGATTCCAGCGACCCCTGCGTTCCAGTGAAGAAGATGAACAAAACGACATCGTTTTGAATAACGGAACGCCGAGTTTCGTCTGGTTCCGTCAGCGGTCAACCTTGTTGACTAACGGGGTTACTCTGTCCCGTTAGTTGATCTGTTGCGGGCGCGCGCGTGGTTCCGCTATAGCTGGATTTCTGGCGCGCTCTAGGCTGTCAAATGAGATCTGGGCGCTCATCTGATGGTCCAGGATCCTGCTGCAAAGTTTAGACATAAAATCAGCCACACAGGATTATGCAATTTTATATTTTATTTAAAAGGCTATTACAATTCGAATTTAATTCCTTTTAAATCCATTTTTTCGCAAAAAAATCACAAAAGATATTTGTAGAATCATAATAATAATTATGATCATATTTTATTTTTTTCCGAATTTTTGGGAATTTTAGGGTATTTTATTTACTTGGTTTAAGTCATGAATTAAACATAAATCATGAATAAGTCCTAATTAAATATTTGTAACCACTTCCTTTGTCTAATTTGGGTAAAATATATACAAATATTTTATCCTCAATTTATTTTTGGAATTTTGGAACGTTTTCTTAATTAAAGTTTAATTATCATAATAATTAATTTTTAATTAGGTTTTAATTCCTTCTTTTAAGTTATTTTGAATATAAAAATTCAAAATATTATTTTAATATTATTAAACATTATAATATTATTTTCCAAATAGGCTAAGTCAAATTTAATGCTTACAGAATGCCCCTCTCAAACTGATTTTGAATAAAACAGTCTTAGTTTTTGGAAAACGTGGGTTCGAGGTTTGTTAATAAAATTTTGTACACTAACCTACAGTGAGGTAGAAGGATAAAACTTGGGTAGCAGTGGCTGGTGGTGGGGAGTCATCACAATGACTCGTGGTTGGGGAGATTACGTGATCTTCCTTCACCTGTTATCTTCTGTCGGGGATAGACTATCACAATAGTCTTATGATGCGCCGGGAAGATGAGAAGGTGTTGTGAGGATGAATCATGACAATGTCTCATTCTCTTATTTATTGAATCTTGTAGAGGATAGGCTACGACAATAACCTTATCTTGTTGGGGAGTAAACAGGACTCCAATTGGGGATGGATTACTACAATAATCCTGTCATAACAATGAATAATGGTGCCTATAAACAAATAGGTCTCACCTGGGGATTAAAAAGAACTCATTGTGGGGAGGAGTCTCTTGCTAGTAAGACTACCTATCGGGAGGTAGGACTCTCCTAAAGAATGCTCTCTTGGGATTACAATCCCACGGGGATAGAGGTACAACTCTCGGGGATAATGATAACAATCATACCGCGTCCATCAATAAATGGAATCCAGTACTAAAGAGTAGTCATTACAATGACTCTAGAGGATGTTGTAATACAATAGAATTTACTGTAGGAGATGATACCCACAACTAGGACTTTTCTGGGGAATGAAGAGAATTTTCCGTTGAGGATGAAGGAAGACCTTCTAGGTGACGTAACAACAATCACGTTGGGTGGTGATAACAATCACATTGTCGTGAGGACGCAACCATCGCTCTATGAAGATGATTACAATAGTGTCGAGAATATAGGTTATAACAATAACTTATAGACAAGATGAGCGACAACAATCACTCTGGTAGGGAGTGGTCATGGTAATGACCGATACAGATACCTATCAAGAGATAGGGATTACTCTTGTCGGGGATACGCGAACACATTCGCTCTGAGGGGAATGGGTTATAACAATAACCCTTATAGTCGCCAACCTTCTAGGGATGGGTTATAACAACAACCCATATGTGGACGTCAATCTGTTTGGGATAGGTCATGACAATAACCTATATAGATGCCTATTGGAATAGGGCTTTAAGAATCATAACAATGATCTTCTGTGCCTAATACTAGTACTTTAAATAGGTCTTTTATGAAGTGACCTTCACATCTGATTGAACCTCTTGCTTTTGCTGGGGATTATTTACGAGAGGAGTTGTCTTGATCGATAACTTGTCTTTCTTGGGATTGACAAAGTGTTTTTCTCAATTGGATTAAAACTGTTGACTTCGTGGGGATTTAACACTCAAGGAGCTTCTCATAGAGTTTTTCCTTTGGCCTTGCGAAGGGTCCTTCACAGTTGTGTGAAATTTTCGACTCTTTTGGGAGTTAAGGGAATGGTTTAACATAAACTTTTTCCCTTTTGATTTACAAAGTGTTCTTCATAACCTGGTTGACACATTAACCAGTTGTTTTATCACTCTGTAAGGTGGAGAACTTTAATAAAAGTTGCTCGGGGAACAAACTATTCTTAATCCTGTCTCAGACAAGGTTTGAAAGCCGAAGAAACCATGGTCTTTACTTATGTAATAGGGTGACTTGGATTCGAAACGTGTTCGGGGATAAGACATGAGCATTCCTGTGTTGAAAGGGATTGTCTCGTTTTAGAAAGATCTCGAGCTACTTATTCTCTTATGTTAAGATATGGATGATAAATTCGATCTCGTGCAGATAATTATCCAAAATATTAACTTACGGGGAAGGTGACCATGAGAATCATGTTTAGTTATATTTTTGGTTGCTTTTGCCGTGGGCCGCAATTATTTGAAAGTTCGATTATTCTGGGTATCATCACAGAGAGAGTTTCAACTTTCCGGTTGGGAAATTTTCTATTTTTGTTTTTAACTACCGGGGTATATCTAGTGAAATCAATAAGTTTTGTTGTTACGATAAACATCGGGACAACTGCTCGAGTGAGCATAAACGGTGATTTAAACACCTCAACCTACACGGGAGTGTTTTCTATTTTATTTATTTTTTGGTCCTTGTGGGTATCGGGAAAACGACACGTTCTATTCTTGCGATAGTCATCGGGACAGCCGCCCGAGTGAATGAACGATGAATTGACCTCAACCTGTATGGGATTTTTGTATATATATATATATATATATTGGAGCCTTGAGTCTAGTTCTCTCTATTCTCTTATACAAAGGGCATGAGACGTCCTTTCTCAAATTGCATCTTTGGCTTGGCTTTTGGGGTTTATTCCATTTCTTTTTCAAAAACATTCCCTTGAGGGTTAGTTTTCTGGAAACTCGGGGTTTTGATTCGGGAGATCAAACATAGTTTGGTTAAAGGAAATGCCCTTGACTTTTGCCCTTACTTGTTTCCTAAAATTCTTATCACCAGTTGGTGGAAAGAACCAGGATTCCCACTGTCCTAAGACCCTGTGGGGATAGAACTAAAAATAGTTCATTTATTTTGAGTTTGAGCATCTTGAGCTTGTTGAGGTTCATTAGTTTACTGTGCTTCTTGAGCTTACTGAGCTCATTGAGACCGGACATGTACAAAGGCTGCCTACGTATCTTCCATTTGTTCTTGATATATTCTTTTATTTCCTTTGGAAGAATTAGATCTCACGTAGTTCTACCATTGTTGATGTTGACATAGTTGTACAAAACTAGAGGTCGACTAGTCCACCCAAAGTTGAGGACTAGTTGGGGATTTTCAACATAGTAATACAATACTAGAGGTTGATTAGTCCACTCTCAATTGGGGACTAACTGTTGGGAAAATGCCTAACAAGGCTAGAGCTTTGATTAGTCCATTCCTAGTTGAGGAGTAGCTTTGGGGAATTGTCATATGGTCCTACAAGACAAGTGGTTCGATTAGTCCTTTAGAGGCTAGGGACTAATCATTAAGAATGTTGACATAGTCGTACAAGACTAGAGGTCAATTAGTCCACTCTTAGTTGGGGACTAATTGATGGGAGTTATGTCATAGACATACACCATTGAAGGTTGGATGGTCCAAGAGGACTTAATCTTGGTAAGGCTGGATCGGGAGTCATCGTGATCATGCTAAGGCTAGATCAGAGCCATTGTAATCCTGCTAAGGATTGATTAGAGCCGTGGTAATCCTACTAAGGCTAGATCGTGAGCCGTGGTCGCGAAACGATATTAGACATAATATCGTTTTAGGATGTCTGGATTGCTAAGAGCAATAAATTCTTCGCCTTCAACTGTTGAAAGTCGAATTACACCTCCATAGAGGGTTTTCTTGATGAGGAAGGGACCTTCCCATCGTGGTCGGAACTTGCCCCTAGGGTCTAACAGTTCACGGGTTACTTTGAGCACCATGTAACCTTCTTTTAGGCTTCTGGCTTTGACCTTTCTATTAAAGGTATCGGCCATTCGTTTCTGGTAAGCCTGAGTTTTTCATAACGCATCCAACCTATGGTCTTCCATCAATGTCAACTGGTCGTATCGAGCTTTTACCCAATCGCCTTCAACAACGTGAGATTCCAACAATATTCTTAGTGTGGGGATTTCAATCTCGATGTGTTATACGACATCCATGCTGTAAACTAGAGAATAGGGAGTCTCGTATGTCGATGCTCGAACAGTCGTACGATATCCCCATAAGGCGAATGGCAACTTTCATGCAAATACTTATATGTGTTGGTCATCTTCTTGATGATCCTGATCACATTCTTGTTTGCCACTTCGACCGCATCGTTGGTTTGGGGTCGATAGGGTGAAGATTTATCATGTTCGATCTTGAATTCTTTGAGAAGGGATAAAACTTTTCCTTGGAAGTGTCTTCCATTATCTGGATAATAACATAAGGCACTTCGTACCTAGCTATGATGTTAACACGGATGAATTTCGCTACCTGAGTAGACTTGAGGATCTTATAAGACGATGCGTCGACCCATTTATAGAAATAGTCGATGGCTACGAGTATGAACTTATGTCCATTAGAAGCATGGTAATAGATTTTCCCAATGACATTAATGCCCCATGTCGAAAAGGGCGGTGGTGATGTCATGTAGTATAGTAGAGATGTTGGAGTATGCTTTAGGTTAGCATAGATTTGGCATTGGTGACAACTTTTCACATAGCTGACACATTCTTGTTTGATGTTTTTCCAATAGTATCTGAAGAGTATTTTCTTGGCAAGGGTAAGTCCATTCATGTGTGGACCACACACACCTGCGTGTACTTCTTCTATGATTCGTCATGCCTTGGGACCCTCGACGCAAAGCATGTTTTGACCATCAAAAGATCGTCTCTATAGCTTGTTAGCTATCCTAGCATAGTTGGTGGAATACTAGCGTAGGGCTCTTCGTTCCTTATCTCGGAAGTGGGACGGATATTCTCCATACATGATGTAGTTTTGAAGGATATCGAACCATGTTTTGGTGTGCACTTGAACGGAGGCTACCACTCCGACTTTGAAATCGGATTTTCGTTTCTGACGGATATCTTCAGAGGTTTGACCTTAATTCTAATAGGAATTTGGGTCATAGCTTCTAGCGTGGCCAAAGCATCGGCAAAGCAATTTTGGCTTCTTGGGGCGTGTACAAAAGACACATGATCGAACTTGTCGATAAAACGGAGTAGGCAAGCGTGATAAGGTTTGATATTTTCTCCTCGTACTTGCCATGTTCTGTTAACCTGAGATATAACCAGATTAGAGTCGCCAACTACGTCTAATTTAGTTGCTCCTCTTTCGTATGCGATTTTGAGACCTGAGAGACATGCTTCGTACTAAGCCTCATTGTTGGTTACGGAATATTCTAATTTAATAGAGATGGGATAGTAGGTTCTTTGAGGATTTATTAAGAGAATTCCAATTCCGTAGCCATGTTTGGAGGAGGCTCCATCAAACATTAACTTCCATGGGTTTGAAGAGATAGACATTATAGAGTCATCAGGAAAGTCGAGTTCGAAAGAAGGCTCGACTATGATAGGTTTATCCGCTAGGAAGTCCACGACAACACTTCCTTTAACATATTTTTGAGCTATATACATGATGTCGTATTCGGAGATCATCATCATCCATTTAGCGAATCTAGGCGACGACAACGTACGTTGAAATAGATAATGGATTGGGTCAAGTTGGGACACCAACTTGATGGAGTGGGCTTGAAAATAATGTCTTAGTCTTTTGGTGACCCATGAGAGTGCCCAACACACTTTCTCGGGTGTTGAATAGTTAAATTTGTACCCTATCATTCTCTTGCTTAGGTAGTAGACGAAAATCTCGAGATTATCGTTGTTCTCTTGAACCAACAGGTTACCCATAGCAGAGTCTGTCACTGTGAGATAGAAAATTAAAGGAATACCGAGCCTTGGGAGCATAAGGACCGGTGGTGACTTTAGATAGTCTTTTATTTTGTCAAAATCTTGTTGACAAGTGTCAACCCATTTGAATTTCTGATCCTTTTTCAGTAGCTTAAAAAGAGGATCACAAGTAAGAGTTAGTTTGCTGATGAAACGACTAATGAACTTGATTTTTCCGAGGAAGCCTCGGACTTGGCGCTCATTCCGAGTGCAGGAATAGTCGTAATGGCCTCAATTTTGGAGGAATTGATTTCTATTCCGTGTTGGGTGATGAGAAATCCTAGCATCTTACCTGCAGTTACTCCAAAAGCACACTTCTTCGGGTTCAACCGAAGCCGATACATTCGAATTCTTTGCAAGAATTTGTCTAAGTTGGGAATATGACCCTATCGATCCTTATACTTTACGATCATGTCGTCTATGTACACTTCTACCTCTTTATGGATCATGTCGTGTAAGATCATCGTTACTACTCGTTGATAGGTAGCTCCAGCGTTTTTTAGACCGAAAGGCATGACCCTGAAATAGAACGTTCCTACCTCCGTGATAAAGGTAGTCTTCTCTTTGTCTTCTTCCGCATTTAGGATTTGGTTATATCCTGAGAATTCATCCATGAAAAACAAGAGCTGATTGTCAGCAGCATGATCGATCAGAATGTCGATGTGGGGCAAAAGAAAGTTATCCTTAGGACTAGCTTTGTTCAGATCGCGGTAGTCTACACACACGCACATCCTTCCGTCCTTCTTCAAGACGGGAACTAGGTTGGCTATTCATGTGGGGTATTCCAAAGTTTCAAGGAATTTTGATTCCAATTGTTTCTGGACCTTTTCTTTAACCTTGGCGACAACCTCGTTTTCATTCGTCTTAACCTTTGTTTAACGGGTTTCGCCTCTAGATAATGAGGAATTTGAATTCGAACGATTGCAGGATCCACTCCGGGCATATCCTTGTAAAACCAAGCAAACACGTCTTTGTTGTTCTTTAGGAATTCGATCATCTCATGACGCTCGTCATCACTTAGGCTTTGTCCAATCAACACGATTTGAGGATCGTCCTGAGTATTGAGGTTACTTCAATTGTCGTCTCGGCTGCAGAAACGATCTCGTCCTCGTGTTCCAAGATGTTTTTCATTTCGAAATTAAATTCAAACTTGAATTAAATATCATCATTATCTTACATATATTCGAAACTGTACTCTGGAGTTTTATTGGATGTTTTATTACAAAAAGAAGATGACCTCTCATCAGGATTGTCATTACAAACTTCTTTATTTATTACAACAATAGTCACTATTTTACAATCCAAAAGGGGTGTGATGTTGCTATCAACACTCAGGCTGATTACATGAGCTTTATCAACTACCAGAAGGTTTATGGAGTTTATCTTACAAGAGTCTTCAACAACAACCACGTTCTCGTCCGTTAGAGAAAGATCTCTAACAAGCTTTTCCAGGGTTTCATGCCAACAAACAGTCCTTTTCCTAATCATATTAAGAGATGAATTAGGATAAAAAAAACAATCTAGAAAGATTTCGAAACCTGGAGAGCGCGTTTGTAAAACTCGATTGAAAAGAAAGGTTCGTGGAAATCGAATCACAATGTGGTTTCTCCTTCTCGCACAAATTGTCCATTTAGAGTTGGAGGAATAGGTATAAATTATTTAGAGATTTTACCTTTCCTGGATTCCTCGCCCTCTGTCGGAGTATAACTGACGCCAAAGTTGTCTAAGTCGTGATAAGACCAGTGGAAGGAATCCATGCCATTAGCGTTCGGCCCTAGACCCATTCCTGGGAAATATTCAATTTTCCACATGAGATGCATGGAGATTGCGCTGTAGGGAGTGAAGTTAGGAGTGGAAGATGAGTCCTGACCTTGCCTAAATATAGGACAGATGTCGAATCCACTTACCCCAATCTATGTGTTAGTGGAATGAGTTGAACTGATGATGGTTGTGTCATATTTCTCACCTTCTATGGTGGCGAGTTTTCCGTTAGCCATGAAGCGGATTTTCTGATGTAGAGTGGAGGAAAGAGCCTTAGCCTGATGCAACTAGGGTCGTCCCAAGATCAGGTTGTACGATGATCGCATGTTGATTACGCAGAATTCTACCTCAAAAGGTACATCAGCTATGTAGATCGTTGTTAAGTAGCTGCCCATAATCTCTCGACGAAAATTTTCAAAGCCACGGACGCACAGGTATGAGGGGAGGACTTTATCAGCAGAAATGCCGAGTTCTTGGAGAGTCTTCTGGGGACATATGTTCAATGCTGAACCATTGTCGATTAGAGTAATAGGAATGACTTTATCAGCCATCTTTACAGAAATATAAAGAGCCTTAACATGGGGTTCATCTGGAGTAGGTAGGTTTTTGTCCTCGAAACCTATCATGTTGATATGAGGAGTTGATGAGATGATACCAACCAACTCTTCAGGAGTAGTGTTGGCTGGTATACTAGCCTTGCTTAGCTCATTCAGAACAGATTGCCTGTGTTCGATAGAATACATAAGGATTTCCCAAATGGAAATATTGTCATTAGTCTTCTTGAGCTGAGCAAGAAGACTATCACCAGGATTTAGAGCTCTTGGCTCGTTTTCCCTTCTAGGCTGGAAGTCGGCTCTGCTCCGAGTTGCTGAAACTTCTCGTTGTACTATCTTGAGAGAGCTCGAAGCGGGGTTGTCAATAATCCACCAATTCTGATGTATTGTCGACGGAGGTGGAGCTCTTTGATCATCCTTTTTGGGCCATGGGTTGACTATACTAACCTCTAGAGGCTTAACCGGTTTGTTGGCAGAAATTAGGTTGACCTGATGATCGGGCAACGGATTTCTTGCGATTTCGGGTTTGGGAATGATTTTCTGATCAATCAGGTCTTGACACTGATGTTTAAGGGTACTACAATTACCAGTAGAGTGCCCCTTCATTTGATGATATGCGCACCATGCCCCCTTCAAATCTACCAAGGGACTCTACACCTTCTCGGGGAGCTATAGGCTTGATGAGGTTCTTCTAATGAAGGAGGGTAAAAGCTTAACTCAAGGTCATGCCTAGATCATCAAAAGTTCTGGGAGGTCTTAGGACCCTCGGAATTGGCAGCTTAGGCGTCGTCGGGACATTTGTTTTGGCCAATACCGGTTTTCTTGGACTGGGATTAGGAGGAGTAGGGGTCTGCCAGGACATTTTGACTTGGTGAACTTCGGTTTTGTCCTTCCTCTAAGGTCGTGGACGAGCAGCATATGCCTTCACGGTTTTACTCTCTTTCCTTTCCTTATCAAAGGCTTCGTCGAGATTACTGCCTGTTTTAAGGAGCTTCTTCATGTTTTAGAAAGTCTTGACGACGAATCCAACAGAATATCGACCGTTAACATTATTCAGAATCATGTCTATTTGTCTTTGTTCGCTAGAAAGGGAATCAATCTTTTTAGCAACCAGTTTCCACTGTTCGATAAAAACCGCGAATTTCTCGTTTTCTTCTTCTTCTTTGGCTGTTCTAAGCTAAGATGCATGCTGAAACATTCTATGAAGTCTGACGCGAGTTCGTCGATAGTATGAAGATAAACTATCTTCTTTTGGGGATACCAACGCAAGGCCGCACCATCTGGATATTGGGGAAATAAATGGAGGACCGTTGGTTCTCCCATATATAAAGGTGTCATGGCCATAGTGTATCTCTGGAAAAAAGCAGCAGGGTCAGTCTTCCCTACATACTTTGATAGAGAATGTACCTTTATCTCGAAAGGGATCATTGCTCGTTCGGCAGTTTTAATGGCGTTTTTTCAATCATGGTATTCATCCAAATTGCCTTTGGTGAATTGATTGAGTTTCTCTTGGAACTTGGCCTGATTAGCAATCAATTGAGCCATTTGGATCTCGTATTCCATAGGAGGGATGATCGAAGGGTTTTCCCCTTCTAGGGCATTGGGGTTGTCAGCAACTTTTGGCTGAGTCCTTGCTGACCAGTGTATAGAAGTATACTACGCGTAGGAGCGATGTGAGGCGGAACGAAGAGATTTGCCTTTCAAGGCGAACCACACTTAGCCTTCAGTATTTTCTTACCTTGACGCTGATGGAAAACTCCTAACTCATCCATTAAAAGACATTTCACCTATCTTGTAAAAACATTTACTCGTGCATGTAAACACATAAATTCACCAAAATTATTTATTTTTAAAATAGAAAAAAAATTAAAAAATTATACTAATCTAAGGACTGGGTCAAAGCATACTTCGCTTCAATTACTTTATATTATTATAGAATCGTGCGATACTTCCTTCGCTCAGAAGACACGGAAGGCGGAACGAAGAGATCCGCCTATCAGGACGAACCACACTTTACCTAGTTATTTTATTACCCTGACGCTGATGGAAAACCCCCAACACATTCATGAAAAGACAATTCATCTAACATGTAAAAACAGTTACTCATGAATGTAAACACATAAATTCACCAAAATTATTTATTTTTAAATCAGAAAAAAAAATTATACTAAGAAAAGGACGGGATCGAAGCATACTTCGATTAAATTACTTTATATTCTTATGGAATCAGGCGAAACTTCCTTTGCGCAGGAGGCATGTAAAACGCAATGAAGAGATCCGCCTTTCAGGGCAAACTACACTTAGCCTTAAGTATTTTCTTACCCTTACGCTGATGGAAAACCCCCAACATATTCATGAAAATGAAAAGAAAGTTCACCTAACATGTAAAAATAGTTACTCATGCATGTAAACACCAAAACTATTTATTTTTAAATTACAATTAAAACATTTACTCATTAATGTATTTTTTAATGAAAGAAGTAAAATATAATAAATAAATTTATAAACACAATCTGAGAAGCTAGCATCGTTTATTTTTTTACAAGCTCATCCGTGCGAAACTAGCGTCGTTTATTTTTTCAAAAGCTTAACCGTGCGAAACTAGCTTCGTTTACGAAATTATAAAATCAACATTGCGAAGCTAACTTCATTAAATTTATAATTTTTGTGAAGTTGAAATCACTTCATTTCTGTGAAGAATTGTTTATATTTTTCCCGCTACAAATTTCACTCTTAATTATTTCATGAGAAACTGTTCAACTTCTCTCTCTCTCTTTCTCCCAACGATCATCTTCGTGTGAAGTTTGAAACCCTAGAGTTTTCTTCTATTCCTCAATCATTTTTTGTGAACTACATTCAAGTGGTTACTTCCAACTCTCGAGAGATCGTCATGGCTGTTTGTAACAGCATAAACGAAACCGCCCCCAATCCTGTATCCAACGACAATCCAGATAATAAACTAAAGAGGTAGGTTAATCATATTGTGTTTATATATTTTTGATTAATATTACTCCCGATAAACATATCTTTTTTTAAAATGCTGATTTTTGTTATCTTACTGAAAATAATCCGTTGGAGGCTTTACTTGAATACATATGAAAGGAAGAGGAATAAAAATACGAAGACATCGACTGATGAATCCGTTTCTACTATTGCTGTGGAAGCTACTGATATTGCTACAGCTACACCCGTCGATGAAGATTCACCACCTCCCCTAAAACCATCAAAAAAAGGAAAGTAGCATTTCTAACAAGATCAACCCATAATGGACTTTTTCACATGATTCCTAAATTGAGCGTAGAACATAAGGAAGTTGTGAAGGAAATCGGGTTCGATTCTTTTCTTACATTGGGTGTCTCTAATTGCCTTGGTCATTTTTCGAAACACGTAGTCAGATATTTCGACCTCGAGAAGACCTCTCTTGTATTGGACAATGATGATGAGATCCTTATCAATGAAGACCATTTCCAGTCTGTGCTCAACCTACGAGAGGGCCAAAGAACATAGTTGAGGTCGCTGGGGAGGACAAGAATAATGAACCTGAGTATTTTAATTTCATGAGGGACTAGAAGGTCAGATGGACCAGGGAAGAATCAACTTCATCTCCTAAAATACTTTCTATGATACCCAAAATATTATGTAACACAAGTGCATACAACAATCTCAAAATCGACTTTGTAGTCTTTGTTGTCTCGAGTTTTAAATGTCCAATTCAAAATTCACGAGCCAGGTAATTATTTTTTCATATCTATCATATATCTATTTGTATTTGTGAATACTTACCCATATATTATATTAAATCGGGTGGAAAATTCTCAAATCCTTAATGGATGTTGATAACATAAAGAATCTGAACTGGTGCTCATTCACACTACAAAAATTGGTTGAAAGTGTGGCAAGTTATCACAAAAAGATAAACAAGATAAAATACCATATTTTGATGGACCTCTAACCTTATTATTGGTAAATAATTTCTTCCTTGTATATGATTTATAGATATTTAATATTCACTTAAATGTTTCCCATTCCTTTGGTTCAGATTTGCTACCTAGACGGTGTTTTTGTCGATGGTGTACGTCATCTTTATGAAAGGTCTGTACCAATCATCTCTTGCTGGGATGACACCACATTGTTAAAGATTACCACGTTAGAAGGTCGCGCAGGTGGTTTTGGGCTGGGAAGGGAAATGGCACGCGTAACAAATAAATAACCTGAGATTCTAGTTCATTTATTGGAATTACTTAAAGATGATGATCAGGTATGTTGAAAGAATAAATTATCTCTCATCTGTCTATACTTTCTTGTTTTTGAGACTAATAATGTATGTTTTTAATAATCTACAGATGTTAACATCCAAAATCTTGCAAACCTTGAAAGATACAGCACAACAACATAATTACCTATCAGGGGAGTTGGAGAAATGCAATATCGATGCGAAGCCTTTTTTTGAGGCTGGTTTCCTGAACCTAAGAGAGTCTGAAGGGTTCATGAAACACTTGAATGTGAATAATGCTGAGGTTTGTGTAAGTATGGAATATCCTCCTAATCCAAAGGATGTACTTGGGGACACTTTAGAGAGTGTCGTGTTGAAGGTGAATAGTCCCCCCGTGATGATGCAGCAGATGATCACAATGAAGATCCTCCTGATCCAAAGGAGGGACTTGGGACCCTTTAGAGAGTTTGGGGTTGAAAACGAATTGTCCCCCGTGATGATGCAGCAGATGATCACAATGAAGACCCTCCTGATCCAAAGGAGAGACTTAGGGACCCTTTAGAGAGTGTTGGGTTGAAAACGAATATTTCCCCTTATGAGGATGTAGTAGAAGAGGACAATGAAGATCCTGATCCAAAGGAGGGAAATGTGGACACTTTAGAGAGTGTGGGGTAGATAATGAATAGTCCCCCCTGAGATGCACCAGAAGAGAACAATGAAGATCTTCCTGATCCAAAGGAGGTACTTGGGGACACTATAGAGAGTGACAGGTTGAAAATGAATAGTCCACCCTGTGAGGAAGATGAGCACAATGAAGAATCTCTTGATCCTCCCGTTGTTCAACAGAAAAATGAGGGTGAGGAAACCAAAGTTTCTGAAGCTATTGATGAATCTTCTGAAGATGAAGATCAGGGGGACGCGTCAACATTAGAGACCATGCGAAAAGGAAGATCTCAAAAATTACGGTGTACCTTCAATCCCCCTACATGCAAGTCATTGCGCAGAATTTGAATAAAATAATGAACAAGGAACAGAGATTGGCTGATTATGTGTTTTGTGAAGACCTTGATGAAGTGTAAGTCAACCATTCTTTTATAAATTTTTAATATTAAAGTAGTTATGTTCTAAATGATTATATTTTTACAGGGAGGTACTGTACGAAGGGTTTCTAGGTAATATAACCCGTGCACAATTGAAAACAATGAAAGATGAAGCAGAAGTTGCGAGCGAATTGGTGGACGCTTGGACCATTCATATGCAATTCAAGTTTAATAAGTTTGCCAGGCATGAAAAACGAATAATTTGTTTTTCCACAATATCATATGTATGTTCTCTTCACTTGGTTTTGTGCTATGTGTCAATGTTCATGACTTTGATACTTTAGAGTTAATTTCCAGGTTAGTATGCAATTTGATTATGAAGCTTTGTCCTGTTGCTTCAAAGAAGACATGAATAACTTCAAAATAATAGAACAACACATATCAAACGCTGACCTGGTATGTTATGAACCATTCCAATTAACGAATTATGTTTATGCTTATATATATGCTATGATATCAAATAATTCATGTTTGTATTCTTTTTACAGATATTCCTACCGGTCCTCCATGAAAAGCATTACTTCCTTGTATGTGTCAATATGCATATTTCAAAAATCCAAGTATTAGACAACACCGGACTTCCTAAGAGTGTTAAACTTTTGGAGAAGTATACCAATTTGAGTCGTCACCTTATGAATTTTGGGGCTTTCTTTGTAAGTATAGGCCTATTCGGATTAGCTGAAAAAATTCATAACATGAAAAAAATGTTTCCAAAGTTGAAGTGGGAAGATAGTACAAACAAAGTCTATTGTGGTATATATTTAATGAGACATATGGAAATATACAGAGGAGAGACGAAGAAGTGGGATATTGACTTCAATAGCGACAATGTAAGTGTTAAAACATATGTTAGTCTATGACAATTTTTTATATATTTTCTTATACTTTCTCTTGTTGTTTTGAAGGTTGAAGAAGCTATCAGTACACTTAGGATGAAATATTTATACCGAATTCTTATGTCAGACCACAATGTCAATAAGTTAAAGATAAAGAAGTAAATTAGATTAAGAAATCTTTCGATTCGTATTTAAATGAATTTTAATTAGTGTACTTTCACATTATGCACTTATAATTTATTTATGTTTATAATAGAAAACTTTAATTGATTATATTTCACATTCTGCTCTTCTTGTACCCATATTTTTAATCGTAATAACAGGACAAAAGTATTGAAAAATAAACGAAGCTAACTTCAAAAGGTCCCGTGATTATAAATTCATAAACGAAGAAAGCTTCACAATTTCTGTTATTAAATTCAAAAACGAAACAAGCTTCACAAATTTTGTTCTTAAATTCTTAAACGAAACACCCATCACAAGTTCCTTTTTAATTTTATAAACGAAGCTAGCTTTTGAATTTATAATATCATAAACGAAGCTAGCTACACAAGTTCTGTTTATAAATTCATAAACGAAGCTAGTTTCGAAAAGTCCCGTGATTATAAATTCATAAACAAAGACAGATTCACAAGTTCTGTTTATAAATTCATAAACGAAGAAAGCTTCACAAATTCTGTTCTTAAATTCATAAACGAAGAAACCTTCAAAAGTTATAAAATTAAATTCTTAAACGAATCTAGCTTCACAAGGTTTATAATATCATAAACGAAGCTAGCTACACAAGTTCTGTTTATAAATTCATAAATGAAGCTAGCTTCGAAAGGTCCCGTGGTTATAAATTCATAAACGAAGACAGATTCACAAGTTCTGTTTATAAATTCATAAACGAAGAAAGCTTCACAAATTCTATTCTTAAATTCATAAACGAACAACCTTCACAAGTTATAAAATTAAATTCTTAAACAAATCTAGCTTCACAAGGTTTATAATATTATAAACGAATCAAGATTCACAATTTATGTTTTCTTTTTTATAAACGAATCTAGCTTCACAAGGTTGAGTTTATAATATCATAAACGGAGATAGATTCATCATTTATGTTTTTAAGTTCACATTAGTCCTTTCATGTAAAAATGTTAATACATGAATGAAAAATCAATTATAACTAAAGTACAGGGCGCTACAATTTGATTCATTTCGCCTATTCACAGCTAGTGTCATCATCTAAAACATCTATTTAGTCTCTCTCTCGCTCTCTTTCTGTTTTCACTCTCTCCCTCCAAAGTCTCTACCGGCCTGTTGCTACCTACTCATTCATTCATTTCCAGTGAGATAATATCGGAGGCAGAGATGGAGCCAGAGATGCCAGTTGTATCACAACAACAGTTAGAGCGATACTTAAGTCTGATCAACGATGATCCTATCCTTTTTTGTGTCTATCATGTAGATGAGATTCTACCTCTTATTAGAATAAACGTTCATGACGGGCTGATGACCCACATGCAAAGTAGATGAAATACGGACACTCATTCTTTTGTCATTGGAGACATGCACACATGCTCGACGATTGAGGACTTCGCTTCAATCCTTAGGTGTGGGAGTCTTGCACTCATTCTTTAGTCTATCTATCTTGAACCTCATTTTGCATTCGAAACTTTACATAGCTTTTATGGTTGTACAATGATTGACGTTGTTTTGTTTACCCTCCAACATGGATTTCTCAATATGACACACATAAACGATTACATTTGGCATGTCTTGTGAGCTGAAAGGACCATCAGACACTCACAAAGTATACTACTCATGCTTGTGGTTCTTGCTCATTTTTTTTGTGTCCGACTGAAGGACTACAGCCCTCAGATAGGCTCCTGGAAGTAGTTCCTGCACTGATGGGAAATGCCCCATGTTTGGCTGGCGTTGTACTCGCTGAGACACTCCTTGGTCTCAACGAATTTATTCTAGACCCAAATAACTATTCTCGGTGTGGATCACCTTTGGTTTTATACCTCTGGTTGTTAGACAAATTGCATTGGTTTCCCCGTCCTTCAATTCCTTACCCTTCCTTTGCAAATCTACAGTTGCAAAGGATCCCTGGAATCGTGCTTGGGAATTATATTTATGATATTCACCCAATTCGGTTCATTATTCCGTGGTATCTCTTTAGTCAAATGATGTACGAGATGAGGGGTTCTCCATTCATCATTGTGTTGGGCCTAGAATGATCTACCTCCTATTGCACAACTATCATATATCAACAATTTGGCTTACGGAATCCCCTACCTTCGAATGCACTCAATCCTCCAGTAGACTTGATGCCTATTTCTCCTCATCTTTACCTCGAGTACGCATCAATAATGGAGCTTTCTATAACAGTTTCATTCTCTAATTGATGGATCAATACTGTGAACGAAGCAGGTCAGCTATACATTCTACCCGTTGTCGAACAAGAAGTAGTATCGATGATAGGACCGAATGACGTGTCAAGCACTGATACAAATTAGGGCTTCATTTATTTATGTACAAGTTGTAGCTTTTGAACTGCTATTTGGTTACTTCATCTGTATAATTTTCTATAACCTTTATGAATTTTTTTTTTGTTTTTGTGTACCCTAATGAATGCAATTTAATTGTTGTCAAGTTACACTTTGAATCATTATATTGTAAAAACAATTATACAATTCATGAAAAACCCCTTATGCTATCATGAAAAAACAAAGAACTAAGCTTGCTTCGCTTCATAGTTACCGTTGACAAGTCTTATATTGAACGAAGCTTTCATCGCTTTCATCGCTTTATCGTCAATTTATTACACGAAGCTTTCTTCACTCATTGTGATGCTTATTTTCACCTCGGAGGACGAGTAATCAGTATGTATGACTCTGTTGAGGTGACAGAATCCTCATAAAAGAAATAATTATATTTTCATTTTTTTTATAATTATTAAATTATTATTATAGTAATAAATTTATATTAAAAATTAGTGTTTCTGTGCACAATATATTTTAAAAAACCCTAATGCATGCATGTAAAACCCCTGAATTAATCCATGAAAAATCCCTTGTCCATTTATGAAAAAACAAAGAACTAAGCTTGCTTCGCTTCTCTTATATGGAACGGAGCTTTCATCGCTTGTTACTGAGAGTTGACAATAAGAAAACGAAGCTTGCTTCACTCATTGTGATGATTATTTTCACCTCAGAGGATGAGTAATCAGTACGTATGACTCTATTGAGGTGACATAATCCTCATAAAAGAAATAATTATATTTTCATTTTTTTATAATTATTAAATTATTATTATAGTCATAAATTTATATTAAAATTTTTTGTTTCTGTGCACAATATATTTAAAAAAACCCTGATGCATGCATGTAAAATCCTTGAATGAATCCATGAAAAACCCCTTATCCATTCATGAAAAAACAAAGAACTAAGCTTGCTTCTCTTCGCTTTTATGGAACGGAGCTTTCATTATTTGTTACTAATAGTTAACAATAAGCAAACGAAGCATGCGTCACTCATTGTGATTATTATTTTCACCTCGGAGGACGAGTAATCAGTACGTATGACTCTGTTGAGGTGACAGAATCCTCATAAAAGAAATAATTATATTTTCATTTTTTTTATAATTATTAAATTATTATTATAGTAATAAATTTATATTACACATTTGTGTTTTTGTGCACAATATATTTTTAAAAAAAATCCCTGATGCATGCATTTAAAACCCCTGAATGAATCCATGAAAAACCCCTTATCCATTCATGAAAAAACAAAGAACTAAGCTTGCTTCGCTTCTCTTATATGGAACAGAGCTTTCATCGCTTGTTACTGAGAGTTGACAATAAGCAAACAAAGCTTTCTTCACTCATTGTGATGATTATTTTCACCTCGGAGGACGAGTAATCAGTACGTATGACTCTATTGAGGTGACAGAATCCTCACAAAAGAAATAATTATAGTTTCATTTTTTTATATTTATTAAATTATTATTATAGTAATAAATTTATATTAAACATTTGTGTTTTTGCGCACAATATATTTTAAAAAAACCCTGATGCATGCATGTAAAACCCATGAATGAATCCATGAAAAACCCCTTATCCATTCATGAAAAAACAAAGAAATGGTTAATGTAAGTAGTTACCGTTATAAAGAACGAAACTTCCTTCGCTTGATAGTTACCGTGTACAATTCTTATACTAATGAAGCTTTCTTCGCTTGTTAAATACATTTTACAATGTTTTTAGGGAACGAATATTGCTTCACTTGTCAATTTAAAATATATATTCCTTCTTTTTAATTCATTATTTTATAATAGACATAATTAAATCCGAATTAAAATATATATGACAAATATTATTATTATTATTATCGGATCCGATGAACTCTATTCCATTACAACTACGTTTGAAACACAGTTCTACATTATAAAAAATTCATCTGCATTACAACGTTTGAAACATAGTTCTACATTATAACAAAAGTCATCTGCATTACAACGTTTGAAACATAGTTCTAAATTATAACAATAGTCATCTGCATTACAACGTTTCATAAATAAACCTGTTGAGATATCTCTTCAGATGTTTTCCACCCCAGAGAATCTCCTAGTTGGCTCTTTCCGCTAGTGGGTGGACATGAATGATCTTCATTTGGTCGGTAGTTTCAACTTCAACTAGGAAGAATTCGTAATAACTGAAGATGTTTTCCACCACAAATGGACACTCTTCATCTTTATTGAACAAGTTTTCCACCACAGATAATCTCCCACAGATTAGATCTGAATAAAAGATCTTAATCTACACACTCACAATGCTCATGCTGGAAAAGTTCATTTGGGTTGTAAAGATTTGAAGCCCCTCCTTTTTATAATTGAAAAGAAACATATTATATTACTTAACACCACTCTTGTGATGAATTATCACATCGACGGGCAGACTTGCAGTCCTGTGTATTATCCAACTGCTACCATCCCATCAATGGTGAATTTGCATTAATGGATTATATATATATATATAATTTCATTGAAGCAATATGAACTTATAAATAACCTTCCAAGAGCGAAGCTTGCTTCAATTAATCGAGCTTCACAATGATTTCACGGAACGAAGCTTCATCCGCTTCTTAATGAAATTGAAATTAAATTTCAACGACGTCCAAAATTGATAGGTAGCTTGTGAAGCGCCAAATTTTGGAGATCTCCAAAAGTTGTGTTGTCCCTTCATCAGACATGTGTACTGCAGTATCTGTACGGATATACATTGATTAAAGAGAATTACATTTTTATATTATAAATAAAAGGTGTGTGAAATAGTGAAATGTGTACTTCATGTCAATTCTAACTGCTACCATCCAATCAATTGCCTATCCGCAATATTGAAGAATATAAAATAATTTTGAGCGAAGCTTGTTTTACTTAATCGAGCGGTAACAATATAAGCTTTCTTCCCCTATTCGAGCTTCTTTTAATTTACAAATATATTAATTCTTGAGCGAAACTTGCTTCACATAATCGAGCGGTAACAAGTGAATCTTTCTTCCCCTATTCGAGGTTCTTTTATCTTTCATAAATAATAATTCATGAGCGAAGCTTTCTTCGTTCATTCTAAAGTTCATGTAAACCCAAAAACACATTATTGTAAAAACATAAACGGCCGAACGTAAATCCATTCACTCTTCTCTGCTCTTTCGCCTACCTCCGTTGTCTCCGTTCGTTCGCCGTTGAAGGTTTTTTCCTTTTCGGATTCGAGCTTCTGTTGTTGCGAAAATTGTAAGAAGGGTTTACGGTTTCAGGTGCTGGTCTTTTTCGTTTTCTTATTTTTATTCGTTTGAATCTAAAAAGTGAATCTATCATTTTAGAATCAGGATTCAGATAAGGAATTAGTTCCATATACTGAATCAACGAACGAAGTTAAAACACTGAGGTAATTATACTAATGTTAGAAAATGTTCATATTTTCTTGATTTCTGAGTATGTAGTTCATCGATTGTACGTATTTATAAATGCCATTAGAAGTTTTTAATTATCTTTAATTTAAATATTACACACTATAATCTATGTGGTGTTCTTAACTTACAAGTCAAGATAGATAGGATGGATACAAGTTAAAAACATTTGATGTTTTATCTATGTGTTGTATAAATCATATGACCTAGCTCATTAAGGATATAATAGAATTTGTGTGTCTTGATTCTTCTTGTCATTCCCGGTTGGAGAACAAAATTATGAAATGTTCATATTTTCTTGATTTCTGAGTATGTAGTTCATCGATTGTTTTGTCCAAACTTATTACACACATTTATGTAAAGTTAAAAAAACAAAAGAAAAGTCGAGGCATCAAGTACTCCCTCGACACCATTGGACATACTGGCGATAGCTGCTAATGAAGAACTTATTGAGAAACGGGTTAAGAAAAAAAGAAGAAAGACTCTTGATCCTGATGTTGATTTTAAGAGCAGAACCTCTCTATCGGCCTTCACTACCTGGTTAACAGGTTATCATAAGAACAAAAGGATGATGTGAGGGACATAAGTTTTGGTTCACTTCTTTCACTAGGTATATCAAAATGCCCACTAGAATTCTCACGGTGCATTGTGAGTCTCTTCAATCCTAGAAGGAGAAGAATCGTCCTACATAGTGGAGAGGAAATTCAGATTAATGAAGAGGATGTTCAATGTGTATTGAAAATCCTTATAGGGGAATTAGAAATCGTAGAGTGTGTTAGAATTTGCTCGGACGACCAGGAGTACAAGGACAATCTCAGGGACTGGAGAAGGAGATGGGGATTCGAGATTAGTGGAGGTCTTTGACCAATAAAATGCCGAAGATAATTCTACAGAATACAACCGGAGATAGTAACTTCAAGATTGACTTCGTTGTGTTTGTTGTATCCAGTTTTTTGTGGACTTCGCAAAATCCACAGTGTAGGTATACCGAAACTACCTAGCAGTAATTATGTATTTCCTTACCCTGACTGTCATCTAAAATGATTTTATCCTCTGTGTGTTTTATACAGATTAAAATATTGAAATCCCTATAGGATGTATCTAAAATTAAAGTTTACCACTGGTGCAAGTTTACTTTAGGTGGTCTTGTTGAAAGTGTTTTTAAGTGAGAAAAAATAAGACATCATATTTCCATGGACCACTAACGTTTCTTCTGGTGAGTGTAGAAAATTATATGCAGTAGGTTCTGGTTTCATAATTTTTCAGGTACTTTAACGTAATATATTTTTTAATGCTATTGTATCAGTTGTGCTAATTGGACCGGGTTGTTGAGTACAGAGTGAACAATAAGATCTCAAGGAATTTCCCTATTTTGGAATGCTGGAATGACGAGAAGATGTACGACAGGGTTGGTTATGAGGCTTCCCATGGGGGATTTGGACATGGTAGGGTCCTTGCTCGCATAGCCATTCCGAATGACCAAAATGTGCAGCCTCAACTAAAAGAAGCTGGGGTTGACAATCCAAAGACTGAGTTGCCTCATACTGAGAAGTCTTCACTAGAATAAAATGTTAAGCCTCATAATGAGCAGCCTCTAAATGAAAAAATTGAGGAGCCTCGGACTGTGTAGCTTCGGACTGAGCATCCTACAATTGACTACACATCCACTCTTGCCTCATGTTTGAGTAAGGTTGTTGCAGCTGCAGAAGTTTTGGCACAAACTGCTATAATACTAAATGAGGTACAACACGTTAACGCAATAGAAATTGTGCAATCTACTTTTGAGCCTCTTTCCACGGTCGTCAACTACCATCCAATCCTGATGGAAGGCTGGGCAAGGAGCTTAGACGAGACAAAACATCTCCAACCAAGAGAACAAGAACATCCTTCAACAGCGGAAGCAAACAACAACATGAACACTCACACAGTCGATGCCAACAACAACATCAACACTCCCAAAACTGATGCCAACAACAACATCAACACTCCCAAAGCCGAAGAAAACAACGACATCAACACTCCCACAACTGATGCCAACAACAACATCATTATCACCACAAAAGAAGCCACCAACATCCAAATTTCTCCGGCCTTAATTTTTCCACAAACAGATCCTCGTCCATTAGTGTCTTTCAATTTGGGAGGAAAACGTCCCCGAAACCTGAAAACCGATTGGTTAACGGGGTTATCAATACCAAAACCAATAATGCATCTCCTTTCTTGTCAGTAGTAAAAAGTGAAGGAGAATGCATATATATTCTACCACCACCAGTTGAACCTACATTGCCTCTTCTACCAAATAATGATGAGCGAATGTGCGACTAGCTTCATGGATTACAATTTCCCCCAGTATTGAAAACCCCCTATTTCGATAACATATTTAGGAAGGTCAACAATATATCAAACTAGAAGAAGATAATTGTGGGTTTCATATATGATAAGGGACTAGACCAAACGTAATGTTTCCTCCACATTCTTATTTCATATTCCAATTCTTCCTCATTCTAAAAAGTATTTTATTGTCTTATGTAGGGAAATGTTATTTTTTACTGATACACTAACTATCCACCTGACACGCGCGGATATGCTTTCCTTGTTTGTTGGTCGCTGGGTAGAGAGTATGATTGTTGATGTTTGGTTGTATATATTGAACGACATTTGCAGAAAAAAAGTAAAACCCACACACAATAAGTTGTTCTTCACAATCGTGATCACCGTAAGTTGTACTAACACTATTGTTTATAAATGACGTTAGCCTTTCATATCAATGGGAATGATTCTAAAGAAGCATTCGATTCGAGATTCTATAATGAATGTAAGAATTTCAAGATGAAAAAAGTAGACTACCTGAAAGCGGACCTTGTAAGTAAATCTGTCGTTGTCATATCATTTAATAGCATGTACACCTCTATGAAATCTTAAATGCTTTAATTGTGTTTGCAGATGTTTTTCCCAATCATTGATGAGGGTCATTTTTACTTGGTTTGCTTTAACTTCATAGAAAAGGAAATTCAAGTAATTGACAACAGGGAGTTGATAGAATCACCCTACAAGATAAGATATAAGAATGTCCTCCTTTTGTTAATACACTGAACTTCGCTTTTCATCATGTTTCGTTGCCAATTTTTTTTGTGTTATTGTACATTACATCATGTTGCTCATTATGTACCAGGATTACCACCTTAAATGCTTTATGGACGAAGTAGACCCCGTTCTTGATGCAAAGTTCTCCATGTTTGCAATGAAATATTTGGAATTGTCATGGAAGGATAGAAAGATTTTCACTGATTGCGGGGTTTACTGCATGAGACACATGGAGACATATGAAGGTAAAATCAATGGTTGGAGAACTGACTTCTGCGATAAAAACACACGACGCTCACGCATAATATCCTTGAGGATGATGTACATGTGGCGTATCATCGGGTCGGATCTAAACAAAATAAGGGGAACCGTCTACGAGGACTGCAAGAAATGGATTAGTGGATCAATTTAACAATGTATACAGACTGTGAAATTAAAATTTTAAAATAATTTAAGTTGACATTGTATATGAATGAAAATGTGTACAGATTGTTTCAGTATAAATGTGAGTTTTGTTACTTAAGTTATTTCATTTAGTAGAACGAATGTTTGAACAATGAAGCTCAAATATGTTTTCATGGATGTTCTGGAGGTTTTTCATGAAATTCATTGTTCAAATACATTGTTCAGGAGAGGGAATCTTCGCTCCAAATAATCCTTCACAGAAATGAAGCAATTTGAACTTCACGGAAATTTAAAATTTAATTAAGATTGCTTCGCAAGATTGATTTTATAATTTTATAAACGAAACTAGTTTCGCACTTTTGATCTTTTAAAAAAATAAACGATGTACGGTTGAGTTTTTAGAAAAATAAACGATGCTGGCTTCGCACAGATGAGCTTTTAAAAAAATAAACGATGCTGACATCGCACAGATGAGCTTTTAAAAAAATTAACGAGGCAGACTACACAAATTCTGTTTTTAAATTTATTTATTATATTTTACTTCTTTTATTAAAACATAAGTTAATGATTTAATGTTTTTTTTAAATTTAAAAATAAATTATTTTGGAGAATATATGCATTTACATGCATGAGTAACTGTTTTTACATGAAAGGTAAACTGTCTTTTCATGACTGTGTTGGGGGTTTTCCATCAGCATGAGGGTAAAAAAATACTTACGCAAAGTGTGGTTCGCCCGGATAGGCGGATCTCTTCGTTCCGTTTTAAATGTCTTCTGAGCGAAGAAATATTCGCACGATTCCATAAGAATATAAGATAATGTAAGCGAAGTATGCTTCGATCCAGTCCCTTGCGTAGTATAATTTTTTGATTTTTTTTCTAATTTAAAAATAAATTATTTTGAAGAATATATGTATCTACATGCATTCGTAACTGTTTTTACATGAAAGGTAAAATGTCTTTTTAGGGCTGTGTTGGTGGTTTTCCATCAGCATGAGGGTAAGAAAATACTTAGGCAAAGTGTGGTTCGCCCGGATAGGCGGATCTCTTCATTCCGTTTTATATGTCTTTTAAGTGAAGGAAGTTTCGCACGATTCCATATGAATATAAGGTAATGTAAGAGAAGTATGCTTCGATCCAGTCCCTTGCTTAGTATAATTTTTTAATTTTTTTTCTAATTTAAAAAAAAATTATTTTAGAGAATATATGTGTTTAAATGCATGAGTAATTGTTTTTACATAAAAGGTAAACTGTCTTTTCATGCCTGTGTTGGGGGTTTTCCATCAGCGTGAGGGTAAGAAAATACTTAGGCAAAGTGTGGTTCGCCCGGATAGGCGAATCTCTTCATTCCGTTTTAAATGTCTTCTGAGCGAAGGAAGTTTCGCACGATTCCATAAGAATATAAGGTAATGTCAGCGAAGTATGCTTCGATCCAGTCCCTTGCTTAGTATAATTTTTTGATTTCTTTTTCTAATTTAAAAATAAATTATTTTGAAGAATATATGTATCTACATGCATTCGTAATTGTTTTTACATGAAAGGTAAAATGTCTTTTTAGGGCTGTGTTGGGGGTTTTCCATCAGCGTGAGGATAAGAAAATACTTAGGCAAAGTGTGGTTCGCCCGTATAGGCGGATCTTTTCATTCCATTTTAAATGTCTTCTGAGCGAAGGAAGTTTTGCATGATTCCATAAGAATATAAGGTAATGTTAGCGAAGTATGCTTCGATCCATTCCCTTTCTTAGTATAATTTTTTTATTTTTTTTCTAATTTAAAAATAAATTATTTTAGAGAATATATGTATTTACATGCATGAGTAACTGTTTTTACATGAAAGGTAAACTGTCTTTTCATGGCTGTGTTGGGGGGTTTTCCATCAGCGTGAGGGTAAGAAAATACTTAGGCAAAGTGTGGTTCGCCCGGATAGGCGGATCTCTTCATTCCGTTTTATATGTCTTCTAAGCGAAGGAAGTTTCGCACGATTTCATATGAATATAAGGTAATGTAAGAGAAGTGCGCTTCGATCCAGTCCCTTGCTTAGTATAATTTTTTAATTTTTTTCTAATTAAAAAATATTATTTTAGAGAATATATGTATTTACATGCATGAGTAACTGTTTTTACATGAAAGGTAAACTGTCTTTTCATGGCTGTGTTGGGGGTTTCCTATCAGCGTGAGGGTAAGAAAATACTTAGGCAAAGCGTGGTTCGCCCGGATAGGCGGATCTCTTCATTCCGTTTTAAATGTATTCTTAGCAAAGGAAGTTTCGCACGATTCCATAAGAATATAATGTATTGTAAGCGAAGTATGCTTCGATCCATTCCCTTGCTTAGTATAATTTTTTGATTTTTTTTCTAATTTAAAAATAAATTATTTTAGAGAATATATGTATTTACATGCATGAGTAACTGTTTTTACATGAAAGGTAAACTATCTTTTCATGGCTGTGTTGGGGGTTTTCCATCAGCGTGAGGGTAAGAAAATACTTAGGCAAAGTGTGGTTCGCCCGGATAGGCGAATCTCTTCATTCCGTTTTAAATGTCTTCTGAGCGAAGGAAGTTTCACACAATTCTATAGGATCTCTTCATTCCGTTTTACATGGATCCTGTGCGAAAGAAGTTTCGCCTGATCAATAGGTTTTCATTAAATCATTAATTTGTTCATTATTTTACATCATCCCCAATGCATATAATGGTTTCAATTCAAACTTACAAACAAATATATATATACTTTCACATGAAACTGGAATTCGACAGTTGAGATGACAAAATATCAGTAAAAGGAGTATCGGCGTCCATGGCGAAAGTTTCGTCCCATTGTTGAGAAGTTGAGAATTGAGTAGTTGTCGTTGTTGGCATTGCATTTGATAGCTAAAACGATATATCAATTTAAAAGTTGTTAATAAATGAAGAGTAATAACCCAATTATTAGTAAAGTAGTTAAGCGATCAATTACATACCAGATTTATTGGTGATACCATTGTTTTTCTTTTTCTTGAATTCTTCTCTAGTCCACCTTTCCTTCTCTTACCAGATTTCGTTGTCATTTTAGTTTTCATTCCTTTCGCTCGAACGGGGACACTCTCAGCAAAACCTGATACAACTAGTGGAGTTTACGTATTTGTATACTCTTGTAATTTTTTATTCACATACTTACACTTGTTAAGCACAATTTCTTTCACATGCCTATACGTGTCATCTCTTTCAGCTGACTTTGTAAATAAATGCATTGACATGACACACAAATCTCTGTATCTTATGTGTTGAATCTCACTCGGATCAATATTATTGTTGTCCACTAGTGGATCCGTTCCAAAATACCAATCTTTGGCGGTTCTTGTCCACTTCTTTAATATCAATGCATGAGGAATCTTCAACACGTCAATCGTCGTGAAAATCATTAAATGTAAGCACAAAAATACCTCAAAATTCAAATTTTACAGCAGCTACACTTGATATTATCATCATTCTTGTGTACTGTAATTGTGTGAGGGTATCTCCTAGTGTGGGGGGTTACTTTATATTTTTTGTGTCTGTTGACATCCTCTAACATTTCAACACCACAATCATGTGACATAAACCATTGTTTTTCAAACCACTTAAATACCTCTAGAGTGTAAACACTGCATGCACCCTTTAACATCAAAGCTAGATAGTTCAGACTTGGTTGCCTAGTAATTGATTTGAAATCAGTCTTCAACACATCATATCTTCTTTCGTCAATTAGTCTTTCAAAGTGTTTAAAAATTCTAAGAACTTGTGTTTGTAGGAGCAATACTTTTTCAACACACTGTTCATGCTCTCACTTCTCTATGTTGCTGTCATATCAGCACAAAACATATGTCGTCAATACACTAATGCCCACTTTCGCCTAATGCTAAACATACGCTTCAACTAGTCGTTGTTTTCAAGCCCGTAGTTTATAAAAATTTGATCCCAGGCTTCAAGAAACTTTACCTCTTCATCAAAATCATATATACATGAAGAAAAATCTCTCGAAAAATCTCTGAAATTATGAAACACAGAGCTTAGATGTATGGCTGCATTTTGAAATATGTGCCAAATACAGAGCTGATGATTTGTTTCGAGCCATGTAGATGCTAAGGCCTGGTTATAGGTTTTTTTCCACTCATAGCTGTGGTGAAAGTCTCAAACAACTATTCAAAAGTCATAGCAGTTTCATCGTATAATAGAGTTACACCAAAAATAATAGATTGTTTGTGATGATTCACACCTACAAAAAGAGCCACTGGACGACCTTCCTTATTCTTCTTGTAGGTCCTGTCGAAACTAACAATGTCTCCGAAGTATGAATAATCAAATCGCATGTTGGAATCACACCAAAAAATATATGTTATCAAATCGTCCACGTCAAGTTGAAAAGCATTATAAAATCCTGGATCGTCAGATTCTTTTTTCTGCAAATACTCTAATACACCCCTTGTATCCCCAAAATTACAATCTCTGGTTCTTTTTGATCACAAGTAATTTTTGTAATCTTCAGGAATAAAACCAAGATTGTCCCTGCCACCGATTTATTTGGCCATTAGAGCATGTGATGCCTTTGGAGGGATTCCCACATTATTTGCCATCCCAATGTGTAAGCCTGCATCTATAGAAATATTCATATGGCATCTATATAGGTGCGTTTTCTTTGAACTTACAAGAGGATGACAATGCTCATTAATAAAAGTTACCACTTCAAACTTTCCATTTGCTGCCCTTTTTATCCTCAATTTCGCTTCACAATTGAACCTCGTTAATGAACGGCTACGTTTCACATAAACATCCCGTTTGTCTTTTCACCTTTCACCCTGTGCACTACAATAAAAAACTCTATCTAGTAAAAAACCATCTTTGTCATCATGTTTTGAACTGCGCCTTATATCAAATCCTATTATTTTAGCGTATGCTAAATAGAATTCATAGGCATCTTCTTCCCTCTCAAATTCCCGACCTAAATGTGGAATCAAGTTGGCTGCGATATCCTCTAAAGGTTCGCCGTTTTCATCGAAATTCAATTGACACCGACAACTCGCAAATACGCTGGTCAATTATAGAACGTGGATAAAATAAACATTTATCTCAACAAAATATGAAGATGCTTGTAAAATGAATCAAATATAAGTGAAGAGCGCTTCATTTCACTAGTATTTACAGAAATCCTATAAGTGAAGAGTGCTTCACTTAACTAGTATTTACAGAAATCCTGTAAGTGAAGAGCGCTTCACTTCACTAATATTTACAGATATCCTATGCTTTCTCAATCGATCCAATGACAACTATTGTCCGGTCATCAAAACAAAGACAAAAATGAAGAAACTAAGTGAAGAACGCTTCACTTCAATATGAATAGAAATATCCTATAAGTGTAGAGCGATTCACTTCAATATGAATAGAAACATCTTATAATATTATAGAAAACAAACACAATAGTATACCTCAAATCATGATTATCAGTCTCGTTCATGTGGATTCCTTCCTGATAATTAACATGAACAGAACATTTCTACTCAAAAAAGAAACAAAACGATATGAAGAAAATTGAGAAAGAATATGACAGTTTTTCACGTACCATTGTAACAAGAAGATTATAATTTTGGAATATGGATTATTGAAGATATTAATCTTGAAGGATGGATGAATTCCGGCGAATGGAAAAGTTGAAATACTGCTTCACCGGAGAGAGAGAGAATCGTACAATGCTAGCCGGCATGGCTGCATGGCAGCATTTAATGTGTTAGGTGAGTGGAGTGACTTGATAATTTTTGAATTATAATAATAAAATAAATAACATTATTATTATAAATTAATGTTAATTAATGTCAACCCTTGATCAGATAGCGAAGATTGCTTCACAATTTTTCACAATTGAAAAACATGTATATTGTTTCACATTTAATTGAAATAATAAAGGTGCGTATACTTTACATTACAAGCTTCTTTCGTGTTCAAAGATTTAATATTTGTTAATTTTCATATTAAAAAATAATTTCATTGTTCATATTGTTCATATATTAAATGAATACTGTTTAAAACTGCAATACTAAGAACCAAAGTCACAAGCATATATTCAGTATTTTAGTATTTTACAAGTTTAAGTAATCAAAGGATGCAAATCACATGTAGGAATAGATTTAATCAATCTTGTGTGAGGAACACCATATTCATCCAAATATGCCGACAAAGGATTCACTGCCTCAAATATCCAAATCAGTTCATTAACATTGTGTCGAGACTCATCGTATACAACTATAGTTTTGTCGTCCTCGGGCTCATAAAATGGATTCTCCATTTCTCTAATGGTACCTCCTCCAGCAATTACAAACCCTATGAGATTCTGTTTGTAAGATGCAATGAATTCACCTGCAAAAATAAAAGTCATACAGTCGAACAGTTTCGGCAGTTGAAAAGCAAACAAACAAAACAATTTCAGTTATCGTGGAAAATAATGAAGATATAGAGGAGGAATCAGACCAAACATACATTGTTCAAATACCACAGTCTACCAGCTCTTAGACTGCCCAAGGTCCCATGATAATCTTGCTGAACCTCGTACGGTTCCTCGTCAACGTAAGTTCTTGATTCCAAAGATGATTTTATCCCTGTACAAAAAACATTTGTATTTAGTTTCCTATATGTGAAATTTAATATTGAGTTAGCTTAACTAATAGAGTCTCACAATTTATTTTGAGGACCCATCTTCCGTTCAATATTGCCTTTAAGAATTTGATAGATCGACAACATCCACCATTTGCATCAGTGGAAGCTATGACATGGGTTACGTCGTCTGTCCACCTCATTGACACTATCGCACCACAGGTGTCAGCGTATTGAACCATCAACACCTGTGTAAAAACAATAATATTATCTATTACAAACATGGTAATTTCAATGAAAACTTACATAATACGGACAAAATGATTATAGGTCAAGAGTAATACTATATCTTCACGAGATAATGCATTTGGGCAAAAAATCCAATCTTTGCCTATAGAATTGATAATGTTGTTTCTTGCCTGTATATCAAAAAAAATATGCTTTGTTAATATCAAAAATGAGTTCTCACTAAATCATTAACTAGGGTTTCGTAGAAATAATATACAAAATCCTAACCCTAACCCTAAAAGTACGTTTTCCTTAATATGAATGATTATCATTGAACGTAAAAATGTCGGAGTAGGGTTTCTTAAATATGAATGAAAAGAAAAAGAAAAGATTACTATTTTGGTGTACGTACCATTGTCGAGATGTGATGATCGAACCTTCTAGTTTGGTAGACGGAGGAGCCGAATTCGAATCGCCGTGTAAGGAGGAGGACACTAGAGGAAGAGAGAGAGAGAGGAATCGGACGGAAGTGATTATTATTATAATGATATTAGGGTTTATATATATTAAAGTTGTTCATACAAGTGAAGTAAACATCGCTAAGTTACTCTTCAAACTAAGTATACTTCATGAAAAAGCGTCTATTCATTCTGTTTCACATGGCAGATGCACGATTGAAGATTCACTCGAAAAGCGTCTCTTCATTCCGTTTTACATGGGGCGATGAAAGCACCGCTCGAAAAGCGTCTCTTCATTCGGTTTTACATGGCTCATGGGCGATGGAAGCACCGCTCCAAAACGTCTCTTCATTCCGTTTTAAATGGGGCAATAGAAGCACCGCTCGAAAAGAGTCTCTTCATTCGGTTTTACATGGCTCATAGGCGAAGGATGCTTCGCGAAAAATTTATAAATTATATTTTATTTAAAAATAAAGTAATTGAAGCGAAGTATGCTTCGATCCCGTCCTTTGATTAGTTTAATTTTTTATTTTTTTTCTAATTAATAATTAAATAATTTAGGTGAACTTTTGTATTTACATACATGAGTAAATGTTTTTACATGATAGGTGAACTGTCTTTTCATGGATGTGTTGGGAGTTTTACATGAGCGTCAGGGTAAAAAAATACTTAAGGCTAAGTGTGGTTCGCCCTAATAGGCGGATCTCTTCATTCCGCCTTCCATGGTTTCTCAGCGAAGGAAGTCTCGCCGGATTCTATAAGAAAATAAAGTAATTGAAGCGAAGTATGCTTCGATCCCGTCCTTTGCTTAGTTTAATTTTTTATTTTTTTTCTAATTAAAAAATAAATAATTTAGATGAACTTTTGTATTTACATACATGAGTAAATGTTTTTACATGATAGGTGAACTGTCTTTTCATGGATGTGTTGGAGTTTTACATGAGCGTCAGGGTAAGAAAATACTTAAGGCTAAGTGTGGTTCGCCCGGATAGGAGGATCTCTTCATTCCGCTTTCCATGGCATCTCAGCGAAGGAAGTCTCGCCCGATTCTATAAGAAAATAAAGTAATTGAAGCGAAGTATGCTTCGATCCCGTCCTTTGCTTAGTTTAATTTTTAAATTTATTTCTAATTAAAAAATAAATTATTTAGGTGAACATTTGTATTTACATACATGAATAAATGTTTTTACATGATAGGTGAACTGTCTTTTCATGGATGTGTTGGGGGTTTTACATGAGCGTCAGTGTAAGAAAATACTTAAGGCTAAGTATGGTTCTCCGTGATAGGCGGATCTCTTCATTCAACCTTACATCGCTTCTACGCGAAGTATACTTCTCTCCGTATCTCATATCTATATTATGTGATTACATGGCGAAATGAGCTTCGCTCTAAACTTATACCTGCATTGCTTTTGAAATGGAACTCGGGGAAGGGAGTTTCACGCCATTCGTTAACTAGACTTCTGTTAACGGCGTTTGGGGGTAAACCCGGATAGAAATCCGGATTCTGTAAACTCCTTCCCTCCCTCCAACCTAACTTTGATTTATTATTAAAATAATGCTCCTGTAATTTCATTGGTCCGCAACAGGGAAATACTGAAATCGGGAGCAGAAAATCCGGATTGTACTTTTATACCGTACTTGATATTGACATACACACACGTTTAACTCTTGGTAAAGCACATTAACTCAAGATAATGATTTCGTTCTAAAAAGACTTTATTAAAGAGTTAAATTAGGATGGGTAATTTAGACATTGCAGCATACTTTTATACCCTACTTGATATTGATATGCACGTTTGATTCTTTTAATTTGAAGTTGAGTACTTAACCGGGACTGTGATGGTGGAGTTGTCTTCTCCATTCACAGGTAAGGATCAAAATGGAAAAGCAAAATTATTAAACGGTCAAACTGATGTATAAGTTAGTTGAAAATAACATACATGCATGTTAGTTGAAAATTATTAAACGGTCAAACTGATGTATAAGTTATATTACATCTCTCTTTCATTATTCAATTACTTGTTCAATACGACGATGTCATTGTTTCTTAATTGTATCAAATATATATGCATGTTTTTCATATTATCTTTTATATCTTAATCTTCACATTGACAGCTCATTCTTTCGTCCTTACTACATTTATTGCCCTTATAATCTATCCATGTTGGTCTTAAAGGGTTGCTTGGTACTCAGGAATGAAAAATGGAATTTCAGAAAATTGATTTGATTCCGGGATATAATTATTCATTACTCTCTAAATTTCTTTAATTGAAAGGAATGAATTTCATTCCCTTGTAATACATTTTCTCTTCTTAAATGTCTACTCTCCCATCTCTTTCATAATTGTAATTATAATATTATATATATATTTTTTATAATTATGTTAAATGTTCTTTTATAATTAAAATAATAATAATTTTTTTAATTTATTTATAAAAATAAATTATTTCAATTATTTAAATAATATCGTGAAATTATATAAAATAAAATAAAATTAATAAAATAAAATAATTTTTTTTATATAAATTATAATAACTAATAATAATAAAATTATTTTTATATACTTAATTTTTATATTATATATTAATAATAAAATTATAATAAATTAATTAAAATATAAAAAACTCAAAAAAATAAAATAACAATTTTATATAAAATAAATATTTAAAAAGTACTAAAAAAATTAAATATAAAATATTTTAATAAAAAATGTTATTAAAAATATTATAGTATATATTATTAAGTAAAATATTATATTTAATTTGATTAATTATTAATGTATAATATTTTAAAAACTTTATCTTAATAAGATAAATAATTTTTATTTATAAATATAAAAAATTAAATCATTCAACTCTTTTTTTATATGTATTTTAAATATATATATATATATATATATAATAAATCTAAACATTAAAAATGGAATAAAAATATTCAAACGTTATGGAATTGATAATAATTAATACTTATAACTAAACAATACACAACTTCTATCAATCATACTTATTCTCATCCCACACATCATCAATCTTATTCTTATTTTCATTCCCATATTTGAATTGCCCCCTATATTTATTTTTCTTAATATATCTATGTGATTATGAGTAATTTATAACTTTCTAAAAAACTAATGTATAAGTTAGTTGAAAATAACCTTCATTATTCAATGACTGGTTTGGTTCAGTACGATGTTATTGTCTCTTAATTGTATCAAATATGCATGTTTTTCATATTATCTTGTATATCTTTATCTTCACATTGAAAGTTCATTCTTTTGTCCTTATTTTGAAAATTTTCCTTTCATATACTAATTATATTTATTGTCCTTAATCTATCCATGTTGGTATAATGCAAACATTAGTACATTTGGATTTGTAATTTTGGACTTGTTAATATATCATTGCGACTTGTTTCATGTAGATTATTTGAATTATAATTAAACTGTTAATTTACAATAATCTTATTTTGGTGTAAAAAAATGTTTTAAAATATTTAGATAAAAGAATCAAAATCTCCTTATTATTTAATGTTTTAAAATATTATAAAAAGAAGTTATAGATTATAAATTAAAGAAAAAACATAATCACTTATTTAAACAAATTAAATATATTATATAATTTAATTTGTAACTATAATTTGTTTCTATATGTACGTATTTTGCTTATTATGATTTTTTAAATATTAATCTTACATTTAATTTTTTATTAAATAATAATAGTATATAAATAATATTGTTCTCAACAATTTATTATAATTTTAAGTAATTTTCGATTTTACAAATTGATCATTAAAATTAATTTGGATTAAATTCTTGATTATATCTACCTTAGTTAGGATGTAGGAACACGCCTCTCTCTTTATCTATGCTACCAGATCAGATCTTCTGCTACCGAATTGGGTGTTCCCCTGTTACGGACCAATCAAAACTCAGCATTATTATTATATTAATTAATTAAAATTGGGTTGAAAGGAAAAAAAGAGAATTCGGAACCCGTATTTTATTCCGGGTTCAGTAGAAACAGAAATGAGTGAAGCTTCCTTCGCTTCACTCTGTTTTGCATGACCATTGAAGAGACAGTCTACACTGTTTTACATAAGGTTGTCCATATAAAACTGATTGATATATATTCACTCAGGTGAATATAAAATACATTCATGTAAAAGTAGTTTATATGATAGAAGTGAAGCAAACTTCACTTAATATTAAATTTGTAAGATATTTAAATGAATTTACTTTAATTATTTTATATGATTATATATTAAATATATATATATATATATATAAATATATATATATATATATATATATATATATATAAACATGTTCAAATTTTTTTGTAATATATTTAAATAAATTTGTAAAATAAAATATTTTAAAATTTATTTGTAAAATATTTTTAAAAAAAATATTTAAATTATTTTATATTTTATATAATTATATATTAAATATATGTAAATGTTCATGTAAAACTATTAACACATTTATGTAAAAACATTTATACGTTAATGTAAAATCATTTATGCCTTCATTTAAGTCTGCAAAAATATAAAAAAAAATAAGCGCTACCAGGTGAAGCTAGCTTTACCTGTGTATTATCAGCGCTCAAATGAGTGAAACAAGCACTACCAGGTGAAGTTTGCTTCACTCAATATTTACAGCGCTGATAGAAGTGAAGCAAACTTCACTTGATATTTACATTTGTAAGATATTTAAATTAGTTTATTTTAATTATTTTATATGATTATATATTAAATATATATATATATAACAATATATTCAAAAAAAAAAATTGTAATATATTTAAATAAATTTGTAAAACAAAATATTTTAAAATTTATTTTTAAGATATTTAAAAAAAATTATTTAAATTATTTTATATTTTATATAATTATATATTAAATATATATAAATGCTCATGTAAAACCATTAACACATTTATGTAAAAATATTTATATGTTCATGTAAAAACATTTATGTCTTCATGTAAGTCTACAATAGAATAAAAAAACAAGCGCTACCAGGTGAAGCTTGCTTCACCTAGGTATTTACATCGCTCAAATGAGTGAAACAAGCACCACCAGGTGAAGCTTGCTTCACTCAATATTTAAAGCACTCATAGAAGTGAAGTAAATTTCACTTGATATTTACATTTGTAAATATTTAAATTAATTTATTTTATATGATTATATAATATATATATATATATATATATATAACATGTTCAAAATTTTTTGTAATATATTTAAATAAATTTGTAAAACAAAATATTTTTAAATTTATTTGTAAGATATTTAAAAAAATTATTTAAATTATTTTATATTTTATATAATTATATATTAAATATATATAAATGTTCATGTAAAATCATTAACACATTTATGTAAAAACATTTATATGTTCATGTAAAAACATTTATACCTTCATGTAAGTCTACAAAAAAACAAAAAAAAAACAAGCACTACCAGGTGAAGCTTGCTTCACCTGGGGATTTACAGTGCTCAAATGAATGAAACAAGCACTACCAGGTGAAGATTGCTTCACTCAATATTTACAGCGCTGATAGAAGTGAAATAAACTTCACTTGATATTAAATTTGCAAGATATTTAAATAAATTTACTTTAATTATTTTATATGATTATATATTAATTATTTATATATAAAACAACATGTTCAAATTTTTTTTTAATATATTTAAATAAATTTGTAAAACAAAATACTTTAAAATTTATTTGTAAGATATTTAAAAAAAATTATTTAAATGATTTTATATTTTATATAATTATATATTAAATATATATAAATGTTCATGTAAAATCATTAACACATTTATGTAAAAACATTTATATGTTCATGTAAAAGCATTTATACCTTCATCTAAGTCTGTAAAAAAACAAAAAAAACAAGCACTACTAGGTGAAGCTTGCTTCACCTGGGGATTTACAGTGCTTAAATAAGTGAAACAAACACTACCAGGTGAAGATTGATTCACTCAATATTTACAGCGCTGATAGAAGTGAAACAAACTTCACTTGATATTAAATTTGCAAGATATTTAAATAGATTTACTTTAATTATTTTATATGATTATATATTAAATATTTATATATAAAACAACATGTTCAAATTTTTTTGTAATATATTTAAATAAATTTGTAAAACAAAATATTTTAAAATTTATTTGTAAGATATTTTTTAAAAAATATTTAAATTATTTTATATTTTATATAATTATATATTAAATATATGTAAATGTTCATGTAAACCCACTAACACATTTATTTAAAACATTTATACGTTCATGTAAAAGCATTTATGCCTTCATGTAAATCTGCAAAAGAATAAAAAAATAAGCGCTACCAGGTGAAGCTAGCTTCACCTGGGTATTTACAGCGCTCAAATGAGTGAAACAAGCACTACCAGGTGAAGATTGCTTCACTCAATATTTACAGCGTTGATAGAAGTGAAACAAACATCACTTGATATTAAATTTGTAAGATATTTAAATGAATTTACTTTAATTATTTTATATGATTATATATTAAATATATATATAAAACAACATGTTTAAATTTTTTTGTAATATATTTAAATAAATTTGTAAAACAAAATATTTTAAAATTTATTTGTAAGATATTTTTAAAAAAAATATTTAAATTATTTTATATAATTATATATTAAATATATGTAAATGTTCATGTAAAACCATTAACACATTTATGTAAAAATATTTATACGTTAATGTAAAAACAGTTATGACTTCATGTAAGTCTGCAAAAAATATAAAAAAAAAAACAAGCACTATTAGGTGAAGCTTGCTTCACCTGGGTATTTACAGTGCTCAAATGAATGAAACAAGCACTACCAAGTGAAGCTTGCTTCACTCAATATTTACAGCGTTGATAGAAGTGAAGCAAACTTCACTTGATATTAACATTTGTAAGATATTTAAATAATTTATTTTATATGATTATATAATAAATATATATATATATATATATATATATATATATATATATATATATATATATATATATATATATATATATAACAACATGTTCAAAAAAAATTTAATATATTTAAATAAATTTGTAAAACAAAATATTTTAAAATTTATTTTTAAGATATTTAAAAAATATATATATATAAATATTTTATATTGTATATAATTATATATTAAATATTAAATATATATAAATGTTTATGTAAAACCATTAACACATTTACGTAAAAGCATTTATATGTTCATGTAAAAGTATTTATGTCTTCATGTAAGTCTTCAAAAGAATAAAAAAATAAAAACAAGATACTAGGTGAAGTTTGCTTCACCTGATAGCGCTTGTTTTTTTATTCTTTTTGCAGATTTACATGAAGGCGTAAATGCTTTTACATGAACGTATAAATGTTTTTACATAAATATGTTAGTTGTTTTACATGAACATTTATATATATTTAATATATAATTATATACAATATAAAATAATTTAAATATATATATTTTCTAAATATCTTAAAAATAAATTTTAAAATATTTTGTTTTACAAATTTATTTAAATATTTTAAAAAATTGAATATTTAGTTTTACAAATTCATTTAAATATTTTTACAAAATAATTTAAATATCTTACAAATTTAATATCAAGTGAAGTTTGCTTCACTTCTATCAACGCTGTAAATATTGAGTGAAGCAATCTTCACCTGGTAGTGCTTGTTTCACTCATTTGAGCGCTGTAAATACCCAGGTGAAGCTAGCTTCACCTGGTAGCACTTGTTTTTTTATTCTTTTGCAGATTTACATGAAGGCATAAATGCTTTTACATGAACGTATAAATGTTTTTACATAAATGTGTTAGTGGTTTTACATGAACATTTACATATATTTAATATATAATTATATAAAATTAAAATTATTTAAATATTTTTTTAAAAATATCTTACAAATAAATTTTAAAATATTATGTTTTACAAATTTATTTAAATATATTAAAAAAAAATTTGAACATGTTGTTTTATATATAAATATTTAATATATAATCATATAAAATAATTAAAGTAAATTTATTTAAATATCTTGCAAATTTAATATCAAGTGAAGTTTGTTTCACTTCTATCAGCGCTGTAAATATTGAGTGAAGCAATCTTCATCTGGTAGTGCTTGTTTCACTCATTTGAGCACTGTAAATCCCCATGTGCTTGCTTCACCTGGTAGGGCTTAATTTTTTTTTTTTGCAGACTTACATGAAGGTATAAATTCTTTTACATGAACATATAAATGTTTTTACATAAACGTGTTAATGATTTTACATGAACATTTATATATATTTAATATATAATTACATAAAATATAAAATAATTTAAATAATTTTTTTAAATATCTTACAAATAAATTTAAAAATATTTTGTTTTACAAATTTATTTAAATATATTACAAAAAATTTTGAACATGTTATATATATATATATATTTATTATATAATCATATAAAATAAATTAATTTAAATATCTTACAAATGTAAATATCAAGTGAAGTTACTTCACTTCTATCAGTGCTGTAAATATTGAGTGAAGCAAGCTTCACCTGATGGTGCTTGTTTCACTCATTTGAGAGCTGTAAATACCCAGGTGAAGCAATCTTCACCTGGTAGCGCTTGTTTTTTTATTCTATTGCAGACTTACATGAAGACATAAATGTTTTTACATTAACATATAAATATTTTTACATAAATGTGTTAATGGTTTTACATGAAAATTTATATATATTTAATATATAATTATATAAAATATAAAATAATTTAAATATTTTTTTAAAAATATTTTACAAATAAATTTTAAAATATTTTGTTTTATAATTTTATTTAAATATATTACAAAAAAATTTGAACATGTTTATATATATATATATATATATATATATATATATATATTTAATATATAATCATATAAAATAATTAAAGTAAATTCATTTAAATATCTTACAAATTTAATATCAAGTGAAGTTTTTTCACTTCTATCATATAAACTGCTTTACATGAATGTATTTTATATTCACCTGAGTGAATATCACTAGTAAAAAAATCATTAATAGTAACCAAAAATAGTAACCGTTTGTTCAGCTGTTGATATTAAAGGGGTAATACCAACCGTTTTAAAAACCGTTAATATAAAGGGGGTCAATATCAACCGCTCTTAAAAACGGTTGATATTAACTCATCTATATTAACGGAATTTTAAAACGGTTGATATTGACTCCACTTTATATCAACAGTTTCAAAAACCGTTGATATAAAGGGGGTCAATATCAACCGCTCTTAAAACGGTTGATATTAACTTCATCTATATTAACGGAATTTTAAAATGGTTGATATTGACCCACTATATATTAACAGTTTTAAAAACCGTTGATATTAACCACATCTATATCAACCACTTTAAAAAACCGTTGATATTGACCAAATCTATATTAACCATTTTAAAAACCGTTGATATAAAGGGGGAAATATCAACCGGTATTATAAGATTTATTCTGATATATATTTTGTTATATTATATTTTATTATTTCAACAAAATGTTTGAATAAATTTTATTCTTAGTAAAAAAGAAATTATTCAATATTTTTATTAAAAATTGTTATGAGAATTTATTTGTAATTTTTGAGTTATTTTTATTTATTTAATATAAGGAATAAAAGTGAGATAAGATAAAAAAAAAATACGAAGGAATATTTTTTTTAGGGAAAGTAAAAATAAAAATATTAACAAAATTTAGTGTTTATGAAAAATATAAATATTAATAAATTTTAATATTTAATAAGAATAAAAAAATATTATTAAAAAGAAGAAATTAAAATTTAAGATTTAAAGAAAAAAATGAATAAGTGGAGAGATTAGAGAGAAACTAGGAAAGATATATAATCATATATTTTTATTAAATTTAAAATATAATTAATAATTAATTATATGAATTATATATATATATAATATAAATATTAAATAATAATAATAAGTAAAAAAATTAAAATTTTATGATAATAAATTTTAAATTTAAAAACATAATATAATTTCATATTTTATGTAATAAAATAAATATATATATATATATATAATTAAATTTGAAATATTTATATTTATTTAATAAAATATACATATAAAATATTTAAAATTTAAAATTTTTATATAAATTAATTTAATTTGTTATTTAATAGAGTAAATATATATAATATTACCATTTTAAAAATAGTTGATATTAAATATTTTTTTAATATTTTGAATTTAATAATTTATATTTATATATAATATTTAATAGTTAATATATATATATATATATAAATATAATATTTAATAGTTAATATATATATATATATATATATATAATATTTAAGTAATTAAATTGGTTAAATATTATATATAATTAAAATAAATAAATAAAATAAATCGTGGGTTGTTATACAAAATAATTAATTAATTAATTCTCCATTATCTGATAACTTCTCCTTAACTTCGATAACTTCTTCTCTCTTCAATCACCTCTATTCCCACAACCTTTATTTTTATGACCTCCATTACTTATTCTCTCCTCAATCTCTCTCTCATCCCTCAACTCCTCAATCTCTCTCTCATCCCTCAACTCCTCAATCTCTCTCTCATCCATCAACCCTCAATCCTATGCTCTCAAATCCCAGCAATAACTCTCCTCCTTCAAACTTCAAATCAATGCTCTTAATTCCTTTCTCATTTGCCAGGTTTTTGAGATACACTAAGAAGTTGTTAAATAGATTAAACAGATTTCTCCAACAATGTTTATATTATTAACTTTAATTTAAATTATTTATGTTGTAAATGTCTTTATATGTAGGTATACTAAATTTGGACGAAATTAATTATAAAAAAGAGGAGGTAGTTAATTATGAAGAAAATGAGGTTTATGCTGAATGAAGAAGAAATAGATGATAGAAGATGAAGATCAAGGAAGAAGAGAAAGAAGATGAAGATCAAGGAAGAAGAAATAGATGATAGAAAATAGATGATAGAAGATGAAGATCAAGGAAGAAGAGATAGAAGATGAAGATCAAAGAAGAAGAAATAGATGATAGAAGATGAATATCGAATTATTATTTTTTATTTTTTGTATTATGAATTATGAATTTTTTTTATTTAAATGTAGTATTTGTATGTAATGGAATTAAATTATTTTAATGTTAATTTTGGAATTATATTTAAAAATTATCTTGTCATTTGAAATTTTGTATAAAATAATTAAATTTATTTTAAAGTGATTTTTAATTAAATAATTGAAATATTTTTTTTATAAATTCGGAATAAAAAATGTCAACAACCATTATAATTTAGAAATTACAACCATTTTTATAGTTCTTAATAACAACCGCTTACAAAATGGTTAATATTGAATAATGACAACATTTTTTAAAACGGTTGATATTGCTTAATAACAATTGCATGTAAAACGGTTGATATTTCTTAATAACAACCGCTCGCAAAACGGTTGTTATTGAGTAATAACAACAGCCCCAAAATGGTTGATATTTCATGTTTGAGCAATGCCTACGGAGGCTCTAGTAACGGATGTCAACCGTTTTTTGAGCTGTTGTTATTACTCAATACTAACCATTTTTTGTTTAATAACAACAGTAAAAACCGTTGATATTGACATTTTTTTTACTAGTGTATATATCAATCAGTTTTACATGGACAACCTTATATAAAACAATGTAGATTGTCTTTTCAATGATCATGTAAAACAGAGTGAAGCGAAGGAAGCTTCACTCATTTCTGTTTCTGCTGAACCCGGAATAAAATACGGGTTCCGGGTTCTCTTTCTTCCTTTCAACCCAATTTTAATTTATTAATATAATAATAATGCTGAGTTTTGATTGGTCCGCAACAGGGGAACACCCAATTCGGTAGCAGAAGATCTGATCTGCTATGCTACATCCTTTTACAAAAACTGTGTATACTTTGTCACATTCACTATTTTAAGTTGAACATCTACATCTTAATTGCATATCTGGTTTAAAATCATTCATATAATTTTTAAATATTAAAGATTCTCTCAATATGTTTTCTTAAATAAGAATGTGTCTTCCTAAATGTCTATTGTAACCAACTTACTAACTAGCCTCCCTCTTCAATTGTTTAAAGGGGTATGTAGTTTATTTTTGATAGAGTTAAATAAACTTTGTCACAGTCACTATTTTAAGTTGAACATCTACATCTTAATTGCATATCTGGTTTAAAATCATTCATATAATTTTTAAATATTAAAGATTCTCTCAATATGTTTTCTTAAATAAGAATGTGTCTTCCTAAATGTTTATTGTAACCAACTTACTAACTAGCCTCCCTCTTCAATTGTTTAAAGGGGTATGTAGTTTATTTTTGATAGAGTTAAATAAACTTTTAGATTCACGTGTACAAACTCAAAATTCTATAGTATTTATCAACCACATTTAAATTTATTATATAAATTAATTTGTTTTTGTAGGGGGATTTGTATAAAATGGTCCTAAGCGACTACCTAGCTTGCCTTGAATAGTAATATTATCTCGTAACAATTATACAATAAATTATTTAATAAAATGAAGAAAGTCTTCTCGTTTATTTTGAGGCTTGTGAAATCACAGTTCCCTTAAAATAGTTATATTATCTCCAATTTGTGCTAGATAGTTTCATCAGTGGCTACTTTCCATGGTACAACGGAACCTGCAATGGTTTAACACAGAAAAATCACTGCAACAACGAACTAGACTAAAGTACATGAATCACAATTTGTTGAGTCAAATCAATTTGACTAAAATAAACTAAGAAAAAAAGTTTATTCAATGCTGACATTATTTTGATGATTTATGTTAAACTTAGATATGATCAAGCAAAGCGGAAGAGCTTAATATCTTATTGAAAACAAATGTGACTAAGTTGTCTATTTGTTTTGTGTAGGCACAAATCTAAAAGACTTTGTTACTATAGACGCAGTCCAATAATAGACGTCTTACGTAGTTAGACGAGGTAGTCTAAAACCTTTAGACGCGGTCTAAAGGGTAACGTAGTTAGACAAGGAAGTCTAACTCCTTTAGACGCGATCTAAAGGGAAACGTAGTTAAACGAGGAAGTCTAACTCCTTTAAACGCGGTCTAAAGGGATACATAGTTAGATGAGGAGGTCTAACTCCTTTAGACGCGATCTAAAGGAAACGTAGTTAGACGAGGAAGTCTAACTCTTTTAGACGTGGTCTAAAGGGATACATAGTTAGACGAGGAACTCTAACTCCTTTAGACGCGATCTAAAAGTATACGTAGTTAGACGAGGAAGTTTAACTCCTTTAGACGCGGTCTAAAGGGATACGTAGTTAGATGAGGAAATCTAACTCCTTTTGACGCGATCTAAAGGTAAACGTAGTTAGACGAGGAAGTTTAACTCCTTTAAACGCGGTCTAAAGGGAAGCATAGTTAGACATGGTCGTCTTACTCCTTTAGACGCGGTCTAAAGAACAACGTCTAATTCCTTGCTTCAGCAGCCGTCTGAAGGAAGCATTTGTCTAATTACGTTCATTCAGCTGTCTTCTGTTCCTACCTTTAACTGTTTTACGAGCCAGCTGGTTCTATTAAATGAATGAATGCCACGTACGCGGATATCTCTCAATTGTATTCCTAGTATAAGAAAAGTTCAGAGGATATTCGGAGCACTACCTGCTCGGTGATCCAAATACTTAGAGTCTGTTGTACTCTCGTACTATAGGCGGTCGTCCAACGGAAATATGCCACGTGTCCACAAAGAATATTCAACCATTGGTGCACTTCAACCATAAATAGAGGCCCAAGGACAACGGTCGAACAACAAGAACTGCTTGCGCTCATTTGATAGATATTGTGCTTCACGAACTACGTCATACATTCAATTCAAGAAAGTCTCTCAAGCTAAATCAAAAATCTCTTTTTGTCTAGCTTTGATCATATTGCAACTGCATACTATATTTTCGGTGAGAAACCTTAGTGTTGTAAGTTAAATAGAGGGTGTTCTGTTCAACAGAGAGTTAGCTAGTTTAGTGAGTTATATCTGGATTAAAGTTTTAGTGGATATTCTTTCAGTTGTGGAAGAAGGGGTGACGTAGGAGTTCTATCTCCAAACATCCATAAAACTCCCTATGTCCTTTACTTTCTACCATTTGCATTCATTTGTTTGAAGCTTCAAATCCGACAAACAGTTTCACAATTGAATCCGTTCCAAGAGTTTGTAAAGATTTGCGAAGAATTGAAATAGATACTAATCCCTCACATGATTATTATCGAATCATTTATCGTAAGTTGTTCACAATAGTAAGACCATAGTCTTTATTTGTAACACCGATCCTAACAAGTGTATCAGAGCCTTGTTTTTTATTCTTAAGCATCAAAAAGAATCTGAATAATTTCTATGGCTGTCACCAACAAGGTTCCTATGTTCTGAAATGAACATTATGTCGTGTGGAAGGCGAGAGTCCACGCTCATCTAGATGCCATAGATGATGACATGTGGTTTGTCATCATCGAAGGCCAGATAAAGATTGAGAAGGACATATCTGAGTGGAGAAGTGAAGACGAGAGGAAGAATAACCTCGACAACATGGCCAAAGATATTTTATACAAAACTCTAGATGACAACATGTTCAACTACATCATATCATGCAACTCTGCCTGAGAAATCTGGGAGAGGTTGACTCAACTATGTGAAGGCAACGAGCAAACCAAAGAGAACAAATTCATGGTTGCCACACAATAGTTTGATAACATCAAAGTGCGTCCTAGAGAGACAATGACTGAATTTTATGGGAGATTCAGCAAAATTATCACCACTCTTTTCACTATGGGCAAGACTTATAACAACATAGAAGTTTAAATCAAAGTCATGTGTGTTCTGCCTAGGTAATGGGATATCAAGACGATATAAATGAGGGAGTCTAAAGATCTCAACAAGATGGAGCTCTTTGACTTGCTAGCCAATCTAAAGGCCTATGAGTTTGAGATAAACTCTAGGAATGAAGAGGAGTTTCCCACATCTATTATTTCAAACAAGGCATTGGTGACTACTGAGGAGCCACCTATTTCCACAGATGTGAAGACTGCTATCGAGCAGATCAGTAGCGATTCCATGGCTCTCTTCGTGAATAAATTCGGCAAATTCATGAAGAAGAGCAATCTTAACTCAAGCTCTTCAAATAATAACAATGATGATAAGAATAAACATAATGCTAACTTATAGTGTTTTAACTCTAATAAACTAGGAGACTTCAAGTTGGAATGCAGGAAGACAAAGAGAGATGAGAAGAAGAAGGTATTTGACTTCTCCTCTGAAGAATTTACAAGAGATGACTTAACTGTTGCACTTAATTACATGGTCATTGAGTATAGTAAGTTATCAGACTCTTTTAATGAAATGAGAATGAAATATGAAACTGATAACTCTTCTTCAACTCAAACTTCTGAATCAAAAGTTTTTGAAAACAAAGTGGTTGAGCTCTCATTTGAGAATGAGAAACTCAAGGAAAAAAGTTCAAACACTATTTTTTGAAAACAAACATTTGACATATGTGGTCAGTTTCCAAACAAGGTTTGGAGATGCAGTCAGACAACAAATATTTATATTGAGGCCTTCCTGATGCAAATCTGGTTTAAGATTTGACAATGCCAGCCCAGAAAAGTCTTGTGAAAAGTTCAACTCAGCAATAAACAAGTTTAAGCCAATAAACATTGTTAGAGGGAGTTTAACTAATAAAGGGACTGATCCAAGTTGTGAAGACTTAACCTTAAAGGATGAGATTATTTAATTTAAGCCAACGGTAAGCAGGATGAAACCTAGGAAGGAAGCAGCCAACAAGTTTGGAAAAACAAAACTTGATATGAAGTCAAGGAGTTTTAAACAAAAACTATCCTCTAAAGTTAAAAGATCACCTGGTAGTAGAAAAAAGTTTGTAAAGCCTAAATCATATACATTAATCGCAACACAACATGAGAAATCCATCAGGATAACTCAAATATGGATTCCAAAGGGACTGATTGATTGAGGACCCAAGTGAATGTGGGTACCAAGTTGTAAATATGTATTTTTATAGGTACAACAGATAAGCTATTTGGAGGAATTAGTATGGTATCTGGAACATCGACAGTGGATGTTCCAGACACATGACTAGAGATAAATAGCTTCTGACCGAAGTTACTAATATCTCAAGGCCTAAGATCACGTTTGGTGACAACATCAAGGGTAAGACCATGTTTAAGGGTAAGATTATCCATGGTAATCTAACCATTAATAACGTACTACTTGTTAAAAACCTTTGTTATAACCTTATTAGACACAATATAAATATATTAGACAAAATATAAGCGTATTTGCATCAGGCAGGCCTCAATATGATAATGGATTTACTGTTGATTTTCAAATGCATGCATGTCTAGTTAAGGATCAGTAGGGTAACATTCTGCTGACCGAAAGAAGAGTAGGAAATTCCTACAAAATGAACTAGAAAAATAAGATATCTAATCCCGTATGTATGATAACAAAAATGATCAAAACTTGCTATAGAATAAGAGATTAAATCATCTTAATTTTAAAACCATTAACAACATCTATTTGTATGATTTAGTTCTAGTTTACCTAATTTGAAGTTTTCAAAGGACAAGGTATGTCATGCTTGCTAGTTAGGCAAGCAGATCAAATTAACGTTCAAGAGTAAAGGGAAATATCAGTCCAACCGATGCTTAGAACTTCTACACATGGACCTATTCGGTCCAATTTCATTAAAAAGCTTGGGAGAAATGAGATTCACCCTAGTCATTATTGATGATTTTTCAAAATTTACGTGGGTTATGTTTTTACAATTTAAGGATCAGGCGACTGAGAATCTGATTAAGAAAAATATTGTTGTTTAAAATTTACGTGGGTTATGTTTTTACAATCTCCTTAGAAGAATTCAAAACGAAAAATATTTAAGATTAAAAGTGAGCGGGGAACCGAGTTCACCAACATACGCTTAACTTCTTATCTCGAGGAGTCTGGTATTAGACACGAGTTGTCTACTGCCAGAACTCCAAAGAAAAATGGTATTGCTGAGAGAAGAGTTAGAACACTAAAGGAAGCAGCGAGATCTGTGCTTGCTGACTCAAGTGTTCCTTAGAAGTTTTGGGCAGAAGCTATTAACACAATATGTTACACATAAAACCGGTCAATAATTAATAAATGCCTTGACAAAACACCCTATGAACTCTTTTATGGAAGAATTCTTATAGTTTCATACTTTCAAATTTTCGGGTGTAAGTGTTTAATTCATAACAATCGAAAAAATTATTTGACCTCTTTTGATGCTAAAGAAGATACTAGAATCATGTTAGGCTACTCTTAAGTTAGTAAAGCTCCAAGAGTATATAATAATCGAACACAAACTGTTGAGGAATCCTATCATGTTATTTTTGATGAATTTATTGAATTCATTGACATTGCTAATAGATTAGAAGCAACAAGTCTTGAATCTGATAGTGATGATGAAACTCCGATGAATAGGACTCATTCGTCTGATCAGATGGATGATTCGGTTGAGAGTCAACTACACTTCCAAACTTCAAATCAGCTGACAATTGACAGTTTGGACGTCGCGGGGCCTTCTAACTAGACGTCTGATCCTCTTGGACCAAAAATCAAATGGAACAAAAATCATCCACCTGAATTGATAATTGACAATCAAAATTCTCCTCTTAGGAACATACACCAATTATTGGATGAAATTGCAAACTTCGTCTTTATTTCTCAAATTGAGCCAAAGAAGATTAATGAAGCATTGCTTGATCCAGATTGGATTAATGCAATGCAAGAGGAGTTGAATATATTTAAAAGAAAAAGTGTGGCATCTAACTTAAAGGCCAACTGATCAATCGGTCATTAGAACAATATATTTTTTCGAAACAAGCTTAGTGAAGATGGCTTAGATGTGAGAAACAGAGACCGATTAGTAGCTCTAGGATATAGATAGGAGGAAGAAATTGACTTTGAGGAGTCATTCGCCCATGTTGCTAGACTTGAAGCGATCAGAATCTTCCTAGCTTATGCATCGTTTAAAAATTTTAAAGTTTTTCAAATGGATGTGAAAAGTGCATTTTTAAATGGATGTGAAAAGTGAATTTTTAAATGGAACTTTAAATGAGTATGTATATGTTGAACAACTACCTGGATTTATAGATCATTCATTGCCAAATCATGTTTCTAAACTTGACAAAGTCTTATATGGTCATAAACAAGCTCCTAGAACTTGGTATGACACTTTAACTAAGTTTTTATTTGATCACGATTTTGTAATTGGCATCGTATACAAAACTTTGTTTAAATTTGTCTAAGACTCTCATATTTTTCTTTTTCAAGTCCATGTCGATGATATCATATTTGGGTCAACTAACCTTAAACTATATGAGAAATTTTACAAGTTGATGCATGAAAAATTCATGATGAGTATGATGGGAGAATTAACTTTGTTCCTTGGTGTTCAACTTCGTCAACTTGAAAAAGGTACACTCATCAACCATGCCAAATACACCAGAGAGATGTTAAAGAAGTTTTAAATGGAAAGTTGCTCGACTGCAGCTACTCCAATGAGCTCCTCTAAAAAGCTCAACAAGGATGAAGATGACCAGATTATCGATATCACTACCTATAAAGGAATCATCGGTTCTCTACTTTATCTTACTACCAACCGAACATATATCATGTTTTTTGTCGGTTCTGTAGAACATTTCAGACTAATCCTAAACAATCTCATTATGCTGTTAATAAGCGAATTTTGATATACTTAAAGGGAACCCAAAATGTGGGATTGTGGTATCCGAAGGATTACAGTTTTAATTTAACTAGTTATTCAGATGCAGATTATATAAGGTGTAAGATTGATCGGAAAAGCACCAGTGGAACTTGCCAGTTCCTTGGTGATCTTCTCATCTCTTGGTTTAGCAAGAAGTAGACGTTTGTCGCCACGTCTACACTTGAAGCCGGGTATCTTGCTATCGGAAGTTATTGTTGTCATCTCTTGTGGGTTCAACAACAGTTGAGGGACTACGTCATTGAGGCAGAAGAGTCACCTATATTCTGCGACAATACTAGTGCTATTGCAATAACATACAACCCAGTGTTGCACTCTCGGACGAAACATATCGAAATTAGACACCATTTCATCCGGGAGCATGTTAGTCATAAGTATGTTCGCCTTGAATATGTCCCAGCAGATCAACAAGTGGAAGACGTGTTCACGAAGCCTCTACCCGAGACTAGGTTTTTTCACTTTAGAAATAATTTAGGGCTTGTAGATCTCAATTAATTTAACTTAATTGAACATGCATAAATTGAGGGGGAAATTATTGTTTATAAGTGACTAGACAAATGTGTATAGACAGATGTCCTAATCGGTCTAATTAGATAAGTCATCTAAAGAAAATCACGTACTTAGATGTGTCTTTTCTTAAGTAACTTGCGCTTTAGGATTGGTTAGACGTTTATGTTTAAGATAAACGTTTGAAGCATCTATAGACGAGTGTTGTTAGACGTCGTCTGAACAGACGCATGTTAGACGTCTGTAGACGCGCGTAGTTAGACGTCGTCTAAACTATATGTCTACCAACTTAGACGTAAGGTATGTAGATGGTATATTAGACGTTTAACTACGTGTGCCTTTGGACGTTTTATCTTAAAACGAGTATGACAACTTTGCATAGTCTTATAGGCTGTCCATGTAATCTTCCCCCCTAGAAATTTAAAAGTCATATCTCGAATAACTTAAAAACACGTATCTCAATGTTAAAAATATGACTAATATATTTGAAGGATTGTGTGTTTCCACCTTCTAAATTTATGATAGATTTTATGATGGTTTTTAATTGATGTCTTTTAATTATGATTTTTTTGGGAACACGTTTTTAAATTAAATGAAGGTTCACTTTTAATGATGATTTTAATTTTCATGTGCCAGTCGTACTCTATAAAGAGTAACTCACTCATCCGAACAAATTTGTCATCTTCTTGTTATTCTGAATACTTGTTTTCTCTCAATAAGAAAACCCTTGTGATTCTTAGTTGTTTAAATCCTTTAGCACTCATAATAGTTGTTCTTAAGTCAAGAAATGGGCTCTCTTACACCAAATACACTTCAAGTGATCTTCGAATCTGTCTCCACTTTGGTGATTCCAGAAACGGTCACGATGTTTGAAACTCTTAAACCTTCAGGCTTGACAAAGTTTCTTGGGGCTCCTATCATCATTCATGAACTTCTAGTTCATGAATTCTTTCGGTCTACAAGAATAATTGACAATAAGCTTATCCTGGAAAAATTAATGGAGAAAATGTTTATTTTAGTGAGGAAACCATTTCTCTATTCTTCAGGCTCCCATCAGAGGGGTTATCTGAGTTCCCCTTCTCTTCTAATGAGGTCCCATCTGAGATGACGCCTGTCTTCTCAGATACATCTTTTGAGGGGCATCTCTTCACTCTAGATACTCACGGCCCGAAGTCTTCTATAAAAACTGAGTTCTCAATTCTCAACGATATCATCTCTAAGTCTCTCTTGGCTAAGGGTTCCTCTAATACCTACTCCAAAAAGGTATTTGAGATAATGGTGGCCATAACCAAGGGAACATCAATCAACTTGTCAAAAATCCTCTTCGAAAACTTGGTGAAGATGATTTCTTCTCCAAGGAAGCCATCTGGGTATGCTTCTCTACTCAGCATGTTGTTTGTCTTTCTACTGTAAAATGTTGGATATGGGGTCCTCATTAAGTCTCCCAGAGTTTTGGACTATAAAAGAGTCATTGACTAAGTTCTTAGAGTTGGAAGACTAAAGGTTAAGAGAAGAAATCGGGCACTTCAAAGAGCTTAGAGAACACTTTAGGATTCCGTCCCTCCCGATGATGTGAAAAAGGGGGAAAGACGTGGCATGATGTTCAGGGGGAAAATAGGAAAAAAGAACCATCATCAAGGGTAGAAGTGGATAGGAAAGACCTAGTCTAGGAAAGACCCAACTTTTGTTGTGTGTGGGCAATCTTTGCTAAAATGTAAAATTGAAACATTCCTGATTTTTTGATAATATATAAACTTTTGTTGTTTATGGATACATTCTTTTTCCTGAACTTACAACTAAGTTTTAACATTATCAAAAAGGAAAAAATTGTTGAGTCAAATCAATTTGACTAAAATAAACTAAGGAAATAAGTTTATTCAATGCTGGCATTATTTTGATGATAAATGTTAAACTTAGTTATGATCAAGAAAAACTTAGGAGCTTAATGTCTTATAGAAAACAAATGTGACTAAGATGTCTATTTGTTTTGTAAAGGAACAAATCTAAAAGACTTTGTTACTTCAGACACGGTTTGAAAGCAGATAGTCATAGACGTCGTACGTAGTTAGACAAGGAAGTCTAACTCCTTTAGACGCGGTCTAAAGGATAACGTAGTTAGATGAAGACGTTTAACTCCTTTAGAGGCGGTCTAAAGGGAAACATAGTTAGACGAGGAAGTCTAACTCCTTTATACGCGATCTAAAGGATACATAGTTAGACGAGGAAGTCTAAGTTTTTCAGACGCAGTCTAATGGGATATGTAGTTAGACGAAGAAGTCTAACTCCTTTAGGCGCGATTTAAAGGTATACGTAGTTAGACGAGGAAGTATATGTTCTTTAGAAGCGGTCTAAAGGGATACTTCGTTAGACGAGAAAGTCTAACTCCTTTAGACGCGATCTAAAGGGAAACATAGCTAGACAAGGAAGTCTAACTCCTTTAGACGCGGTGTAAAGGAATGCGTAGTTAGACGAGGATGTCTAACTCCTTTAGATGCGGTCCAAAGAGAAGCGTAGGTAGACGAGGTTGTCTAACTCCTTTAGACGTGGTCTAAAGGGAAGCGTAGTTAGACGATGTCTAACCCATTTATACGAGGTCTAAAGGGAAACGTAGTTAGACGAGGAAGTCTAATTCCTTTAGTCGTGGTCTAAAGGAAAGCGTAGTTAGACGAGGTCGTCTAACTCCTTTAGATCTGTCTAAAGGGAAGCGTAGTTAGACGACATCTAACTCCTTTAGATGCGGTCTAAAGAAGAACGTCTAATACCTTGTTTCAGTAGCTGTTTAAAGGAAGCATTTGTCTAACCACGTTCACTTAGTTGTCTTCTGTTCTTTCCTTCAGTAGTCTGAAAAGTTATCGGATTCTATAAAATGAATAGCATTCCTAGTACAAAATAAGATTAGAGGATATTCGGAGCACTACCTGCTCGGTAAGTCCATGATCCAAATACTTAGAGGATGTTATACTCTCGTATTATAGGCGGCCGTCTAACGGAGACATCCCAAGTGTCCACAAAGAATATTAGACTCTTGGTGCATTTCAACCATAAATAGAAGCCCAGGGACAACGGTCAAACAACGAGAAATACTTGCGCTCACTCGATAAATATTTTGCTTCACGAACTGCTTCATACATTCTATTCAAGAAAGTCTCTCAAGCTAAAGCAAAACCCATAAATAGAATTGCTTCATACTGTTTGTTCAATATTTGAATCCTACATAGGATAGGTAGGTGTAACCCTTTGAAACTTCTCTTATAAAAGTGTATAACTTTGCCAGCTAATTAATAGACTCGATATCCTTGAACTATTATTTTTTTTGTGTAAACGATTACACACTTTCATATAAAATTCTTCTTGATATATATAAGTTTTCATGATTGTGTTCGTTTTGGTCATGAACATTCATCTGATTTAATGAAAGAGTCTAGAATTATGCCTTGTAATTCTTTCAAAGTGACCCCACTTCTCTTACGTAGGTGAACTCTTTGTTCACATAGAATCGTTAAAAAAGCTTGTTTGATTATCCTTTCCTGAAATTCTAATTTATTGTAGGATTTTTTACCCATAATAATCTACAAAGTTTAGTACAATTAGGTTATCCCATTGAACCTAGTTATTGGAATATCCAATCATTATATGTTGGGTTTCCATTCATACTAACTTATTATATGATTAAGTCACATTTCTTGTGTGGACTTTAATACCAACTCTCTATTTAACGCTTTGGTTAGCGAATTCGCAATATTATATTTTGTATTTATTTAATCAATTAAGATAATTCCAGTAGAGAGTAATTGTTTAATAGTATTATGTCTACGACTTATATGTCTATACTTACCATTATACATATAATTTTTAACTCGACTGATCAAAGATTGACTATCACAATGAATACAAGTTGTTGTTGCAAACTTAGACCACATTGGAATATCTTCTAAGAATAGACGTAGCCATTCATCTTCTTCACCACACTTGTCAAGAGCTATAAATTCAGATTCCATCATAGATCTAACAATAACAGTTTGTTTAGAAGATTTTTAAGATATAGTTACATCTTCAAGTATAAATACATATCAACTTATTGACTTAGAGTCTTTCATTTCTGAAATCAAATTAGTATTCGTGTACCCTTCGATAATAGTAAGATGTCTCATGTAATGCATACCATAATCACGAGTATTTCTCAAATACCTAAGTAATTATACAACAACTTTTCAATGTTTATTACCCGTATTACACGTGTATCTACTTAGTTTACTTACTACATACTCTATGTGTAGTCTTGTATAACTCATTAAATACATTAGACTCCCAATTTTACTAGAATATTCTAATTGAGAAACACTCGCTCCACGATTTTTAGATAGATATTGACTCGTATCTATCGTAGTCTTAGCTAATTCAAAATTATCCATGTTAAAATTTTTAAGGATCTTATCCACATAATGCAGTTGAGTTAGAACTATCCAATCTGATGTTCTAATCCATGTTAAAAAATTTTAAGGATCACATCAGCCAATCCCATATCTTTCATGTCAAATTTTGAATTGAACATATCTTTAGTGGATTTAAACATTTTATCATTATTTCCAATCATAAGTATGTCATCTATATAAAGACATAAAATGACATAACTAGTTTTGTGTCTTTAATATAAATTACATTTGTCACATTCATTGATCTTGAATATACTTGAGATCATAACATTATCAAATTTCTCATGCCATTATTTTGGAGCTTATTTTAAGCCATACAAAGACTTAACCAATTTATAAGTTTTATATTCTTGCCCTTGAGTTGAAAACCCTTGAGCCTGATCTATGAAAATTTCTTCTTTCAAGTCTCCATTTAAGAAAACTGTTTTTACGTCCATTTGATGAAGTTTTTGAGTGCGCAAAGAAGCAATCGAATAGAAGTTATTCTCGTAACCAGAGAATATGTATCTAAATAATCAAGACCTTCTCATTGGCGATATCCTTTTATCACCAGTCTTGCCTTATATGTTTATCAATTGATCCATCAATTTTCATTTTCCTTTTAAAAATCCACTAACAACCTAATGATTTATTTTCGGAAGGTAGATCCACTAGTTTTCACGTATGATTTTACAAGATAGATTATATCTTACTATTCATTATCTCTTTCCATTGAGTCCCATAAGAGGAGGTTATTGCCTTATTATATGTTTGAGATTCACTTTCCATCATAAAATTAAAAAAATATGGACCAAATGTTTTTTCCGTACTAGCTCGTTTACTTTGTCTAAGTTCAACCTCAACTTCATTTTCATTTTTTTTATATAGTTCAAAAAATCTTTTGGAGAACGTTGTTCTTCATTAGACTTACATGGAAGTATATGCTCAAAGAATAATGTTTTTCTCGATTCTATTATTCTATTCTTATGAATATCCATAATGTCTAATTTAAACACACACAAAAAACGATAAGCACTATTGTTATGTGCATATCCAATAAATATACAATCAACAATTTTTTGTCCAACTTTTACCTTCTTAGGTAATGGTACAACTACCCTAGATAGACACCCCACATTCATAAGTATTCATATGATGATTTTCTTTTATGCTATAAATCATATGGATTCTTATCTAGTTATCTTTTGGAGCCTTATTTAAAAGGTAATTAGCTGTTAAAATATCTTCTCCCCACATGTTCTGTGGTACACTAGAGCTTAATAGAAGTGAATTCATCATTTATTTTAATGTTATATTTTTCCTCTTATCCATACTGTTTTGGTGAGGAGAATAAGGTATTGTTGTATCATGGATTATACCATGTTGAGCACATAGCTCGAAAAAAGGTGATTCATATTCACCTCCTCTATCACTTCGTAACACCTTTATCTTTTTACCAAGTTAGTTTTCAACCTTATTTTTATAGAGAGTCATTTTCTATATGGCTTCATCTTTACTTTAAGAATATACTCATAACAATATTTTGTGTTATCATGTATAAAAGTAATGAAGTATTCCCTCCACCACGTCTTGGTGTTCATTTTAAATCACACACGTCTGTATGAATTAAATCAAGTGGTCTATTATTTCTTTCAATATTTCTAAAGAACGATTTCATCAATTCCGCTTCAACACAAATTTCATACTTGTGTTTCTTATTTATTTCGAATGTAGGTATACTCTTCAGTTTTATTAATCGATGCAAAGAATAATAATTAGTATGACCTAGCTTACCATTCCTTAAAATGGAAGACTCCAACACATAAATAGAAGAATTGTTTTTTTTTCATTCATACTTGGCTTAACTTCCATTACATTGAGCTTAAAAACCCATTAGTAGCATAACCTCTACCTACGAACATTCCACCTTTGGATAAAATAATTGTATCCGACTCTTTCACAATTCTTAAAAAATTATTTCTTAAAATCGAACTTACAACAAATTAGTCAAAGTTAAGTCTTTCCCTAAAGACAACTTTAACACCATTTTTTCTTCACCTTGTATGTCGGAAGTGGCAGAATTCCCCATTATCAGTTTTTCATCACTCTTCACTTCTTCGAGGCTTATAAATACTTCTTTGTTGAAGCAAACATTTTTTGTAGCTCCTATGTTAATCCACCATTCTCATGGATTAGACTCCCAAGTTAACATCGAATATCATCGCACATAGATCCATGTCTAACAATCCTTACGTTAAGTTAGCCTCTCGAACTCTTATTGGATTCTTACAATCAGGAGATCTATGGACCATGCCATTGCAATTGAAATACTTTCTCGTGAACTACTTATAAATTTCGCCTTTAATATTAAGGTTCCGGGTTTTGAGAAATGAATTATGTTTCTTCTTGTCTTTAACATGTTCCACCACATTTACTTTAGCCACAAGTTGAATAAAAATTTTCTTTGAGGCACTTTTATTTTTCTCTTCAATGCGTAGTTGAATTACTAATTCTTCTATGTTCATCTCCTTTTTCCTGTGCTTAAGGTAGTTATTAAAATCGTTTCAAGACGGTGCCAACTTCTCAATAATAGATGCCACTTGGAAAGTTTCTCCTAAATCCAAGCCCTAAACATGAATTTCTTGCAAAATAACTTGTATTACTTGAACTTGTTTAATGACCGGTCTTGAATCTACCATTTTGTAGTCCAAAAATTGATCGACCATAAACGTTTTATACCCCGCATCTGTGGTTTTGTATTTATGTTCAAAAGATTACCATATTTCTTTAGCCATATTCTTTTCACTTTACACATTGTACAATGAATTTGAAAAAACAATTCAATACGTAAATTCTACACAAGAAATATGAATGGTGCCAAGAATCAATGGCCAAAGCCTCTTCCACGTTAACTTTAGGATGCACGTTTGCATCCCATGATGAAGCCCCATTTGGCTCATCAATCTTAGAAGTGGGAGGATCCTTAGTGAGGAATTGTGCGAGACTCGAGGTCGTGAGGTAGAAGAACATTTTCTATTGCCATCTCTTAAAGTTTCAGCTATCAAACATTTTTGGCTTATTCAAATGGTTAGCAGAAATCGGCATCCCCATGTTGGAAGTATGTGTTTCGATAGTAATTTATGAAACAAAACTAGAAATGTGTAAAAAAATGATATAAGTAATATTTTATAATGTTTTAAAATAGTTACACGTAAATATTATA